>NC_060193.1:53965813-54045813 GCF_021184085.1 Oncorhynchus gorbuscha
AGCGGGTAGATCTTCGTCACCGGGCTCGTGGAAGAGAGCTCGCATCAACGGTGTTTCCCTGCTCCGCATCGCAACCATCTCCCTCCTCTGGCTCAGAGACTGAGCCCATGCAGCTGGGAGGGATTCGCATCTCGACTAAGGAGAGGGAACGGAGGATCACCAACCGCCTGTGCCTCTATTGCGGAGTTGCTGGACATTTTGTTAATTCATGTCCAGTAAAAGCCAGAGCTCATCTGTAAGCGGAGGGCTACAGGTGAGCGCAACTACTCAAGTCTCTCCATCAAGATCCTGTACTACTTTGTCGGTCCATCTACGCTGGACCGGTTCGGGTGCTACATGTAGTGCCTTGATAGACTCTGGGGCTGAGGGTTGTTTCATGGACGAAGCATGGGTTCGGAAACATGACATTCCTTTCAGAGAGAAGCCTACGCCCATGTTCGCCTTAGATGGTAGTCATCTTCCCAGTATCAGATTTGAGACACTACCTTTAACCCTCACAGTATCTGGTAACCACAGTGAGACTATTTCTTTTTTGATTTTTCGTTCACCGTTTACACCTGTTGTTTTGGGTCATCCCTGGCTAGTATGTCATAATCCTTCTATTAATTGGTCTAGTAATTCTATCCTATCCTGGAACGTTTCTTGTCATGTGAAGTGTTTAATGTCTGCCATCCCTCCCGTTTCTTCTGTCCCTACTTCTCAGGAGGAACCTGGCGATTTGACAGGAGTGCCGGAGGAATATCATGATCTGCGCACGGTCTTCAGTCGGTCCCGAGCCAACTCCCTTCCTCCTCACCGGTCGTATGATTGTAGTATTGATCTCCTTCCGGGGACCACTCCTCCTCGGGGTAGACTATACTCTCTGTCGGCTCCCGAACGTAAGGCTCTCGAGGATTATTTGTCTGTGTCTCTTGACGCCGGTACCATAGTGCCTTCTTCCTCTCCGGCCGGGGCGGGGTTCTTTTTGTTAAGAAGAAGGACGGTACTCTGCGCCCCTGCGTGGATTATCGAGGGCTGAATGACATAACGGTTAAGAATCGTTATCCGCTTCCCCTTATGTCATCAGCCTTCGAGATTCTGCAGGGAGCCAGGTGCTTTACTAAGTTGGACCTTCGTAACGCTTACCATCTCGTGCGCATCAGAGAGGGGACGAGTGGAAAGCGGCGTTTAACACTCCGTTAGGGCATTTTGAGTACCGGGTTCTGCCGTTTGGTCTCGCCAATGCGCCAGCTGTTTTCAGGCATTAGTTAATGATGTTCTGAGAGACATGCTGAACATCTTTGTTTTTGTCTATCTTGACGATATCCTGATTTTTCTCCGTCACTCGAGATTCATGTTCAGCACGTTCGACGTGTTCTACAGCGCCTTTTAGAGAATTGTCTCTACGTAAAGGCTGAGAAGTGCTCTTTTCATGTCTCCTCCGTTACTTTTCTCGGTTCCGTTATTTCCGCTGAAGGCATTCAGATGGATTCCGCTAAGGTCCAAGCTGTCAGTGATTGGCCCGTTCCAAGGTCACGTGTCGAGTTGCAGCGCTTTTTAGGTTTCGCTAATTTCTATCGGCGTTTCATTCGTAATTTCGGTCAAGTTGCTGCCCCTCTCACAGCTCTTACTTCTGTCAAGACGTGTTTTAAGTGGTCCGGTTCCGCCCAGGGAGCTTTTGATCTTCTAAAAGAACGTTTTACGTCCGCTCCTATCCTCGTTACTCCTGACGTCACTAGACAATTCATTGTCGAGGTTGGCGCTTCAGAGGTAGGCGTGGGAGCCATTCTATCCCAGCGCTTCCAGTCTGACGATAAGGTTCATCCTTGCGCTTATTTTTCTCATCGCCTGTCGCCATCTGAGCGCAACTATGATGTGGGTAACCGTGAACTGCTCGCCATCCGCTTAGCCCTAGGCGAATGGCGACAGTGGTTGGAGGGCGACCGTTCCTTTTGTCGTTTGGACAGACCATAAGAACCTTGAGTACATCCGTTCTGCCAAACGACTTAATGCCCGTCAAGCTCGTTGGGCGTTGTTTTTCGCTCGTTTCGAGTTTGTGATTTCTTACCGTCCGGGTAGCAAGAACACCAAGCCTGATGCCTTATCCCGTCTGTTTAGTTCTTCTGTGGCTTCTACTGATCCCGAGGGATTCTTCCTTATGGGCGTGTTGTCGGGTTAACAGTCTGGGGAATTGAAAGACAGGTTAAGCAAGCACTCACGCACACTGCGTCGCCGCGCGCTTGTCCTAGTAACCTCCTTTTCGTTCCTGTTTCCACTCGTCTGGCTGTTCTTCAGTGGGCTCACTCTGCCAAGTTAGCTGGTCATCCCGGTGTTCGAGGCACTCTTGCGTCTATTCGCCAGCGCTTTTGGTGGCCGACTCAGGAGCGTGACACGCGCCGTTTCGTGGCTGCTTGTTCGGACTGCGCGCAGACTAAGTCGGGTAACTCTCCTCCTGCCGGTCGTCTCAGACCGCTCCCCATTCCTTCTCGACCATGGTCTCACATCGCCTTAGACTTCATTACCGGTCTGCCTTTGTCTGCGGGGAAGACTGTGATTCTTACGGTTGTCGATAGGTTCTCTAAGGCGGCACATTTCATTCCCCTCGCTAAACTTCCTTCCGCTAAGGAGACGGCACAAATCATTATCGAGAATGTATTCAGAATTCATGGCCTCCCGTTAGACGCCGTTTCAGACAGAGGCCCGCAATTCACGTCACAGTTTTGGAGGGAGTTCTGTCGTTTGATTGGTGCGTCCGTCAGTCTCTCTTCCGGGTTTCATCCCCAGTCTAACGGTCAAGCAGAGGGCCAATCAGACGATTGGTCGCATACTACGCAGCCTTTCTTTCAGAAACCCTGCGTCTTGGGCAGAACAGCTCCCCTGGGCAGAATACGCTCTGAGTCGCTTCCTTCGTCTGCTACCGGGTTATCTCCGTTTCAGAGTAGTCTGGGTTACCAGCCTCCTCTGTTCTCATCCCAACTTGCCGAGTCCAGCGTTCCCTCCGCTCAAGCGTTTGTCTGCCCATGAAATGACACATTTAAAAAAAATGTTGTTCGCACTTAAAATCGAAATAGAAACTGTTTAGCAGAGGATGGTTTCAATCCATCGACCTCTAGGTTATGGGCCCAGCACGCTTCCTGTGCGCCACTCTGCTCTCAGCAGCTTAAGAAAAGACTAGAACTCACAATCCATGGCTTAGGAGGCCAGTATCTTAGGCCACTGGGGTACTGTGTAAACAGTATGACATATACGAACTGTTGGAAGAGGTAATAAAAATGTATAATGGCACTGAGACATGCCCATGAAACGACACATTTAAAAAAAATGGCAGTGGTGTTCAGCTGCAGTGGTATTCAGGTGTTTCAAAATGCAATAGCGCAATTGCTGCAAGGCATTCCCAACGTGAGAAACATGAGCGATGACATCCTAGTCTACGGTAGATCTCAGGATGAACACAACGCAAGTCTCAAAGCTACATTTTAGAGATTAAGAGAGAAAAATCTCACGCTGAACAAAGAAAAATGCGAATACAGCAAAACAACACTTGAGTTTTACAGCAATGTTTTCTCTGTAAAGCAATTCGGCGGATCCAAACAAAATCAAAGCCATACAGAATCTGCCAGAACCTCAAAATGCTTAGGAAGTTATCAGTTGTTAGGAATTTTATGAATAATGACTAAACAAAATCTACATTTTAAATAGAACAATAACTAATGAAACGTATACTCTGTTTTATTATATCTGATTAACAATATTAATTCATAAGGAAGCGATTGTGAAGCATGAAACGGGGTAATTAAATAAAATAAATACCATTCCAGCTATGTTGGGAGGGCTGGATTATGGGTTTTAAGTAAGCAGAAAGGATCGTTAACCTATGGTTGAACCGAATCAACTTAGCTCTGGGATATTTAGATAAGGCAGTGAGTGTTTTCCTAGGTTTTCCATTATCTGGAGCTGTCTGCTGAATAGTGATAGATTAAGACTTCAGAAGTTTGATCTTGATTTAACTGTGTGTCTGGAGTGAGCGAGCCAGGGGGTGGGAATAAACCTTTGAACTGTTCTGTCCTGGTCGATAGGGGGAAGGACATTTTATAACCTATGACGTCATATTTTGTATATAAACTGTTGTTCGTAGTTTCATGGCAGCGTGCTCCGAGAATAAATACTATTATCTAATTTTGATACGACTGGACTCTGTCTATTTTATGCAAATAGGAATCTTACAAATTCGTATAAAATAGACTGAGCCGAGAGGTCGACACTGTTAGTTGACGCCAGACAGTTGGTTTAGGTGTCATACTAAGTCAGCAAAACACTACAAGTGACAAAGATGCCCATATCATCGCATATCTACTGCTCACAAACTGAGAGAGAAGCTCTGGCGATCATCTGAGCATTCAAAAACTTTCACTTGTATCTCTATGGAGCTCACTTCACAGACCATAAACCACTAGAGGTTATATTCAACAACCCAAAAGCCACACCCCCAGCATGACGTCCCACAAAGGCTAACTTTCTAGCCCTTGCTATCTGCTTGCTTGCTAATTCGGCCTGCTAACTGCTAGCCTGCCCCGGTCTACTAACTGCTAGCTTGTTTAGCCCCAGTCTGCTAACTGCTAGCTTGTTTAGCCCCGGCCCATTAACTGTTAGCTTGTTAGCACAGGCCTGCTAACTGTCTGAATCGCCGTGTCCCCAGCCAGCCCAACCACTCACTGGACCCATATTTATTTTCTATCTCTTTTCGATTTTTAATTCGATTATACCTTCCGGTAACCTGCCTCACCCAATGTGATACGGAATCGCTATTATTTTTAATTTTAGAACATATTCAAGAACCTCCAGAAGCTAACCAGCTATCTAGCTACAAGCTATTTAGTCATTGTTAGCCACTGCTAGCGGCTTTTACCTTCTGCACAGCCTGACAGTTTTTTTAGCCTCGATAATACTTGCCAGTCTACCAGTATCGAACTGTCTCTCCACAACAACGCCGGATTCCTGCCATAATCCCTGGACCACTACTTCTGATCTTCACAGCAAGCTTGCACCCAGTACCGAAGCTATCCCTGAGGCCCACTTCCCGGCCTACTCAGCTGTTCACCCGAACCACACTCATACACGGCTAGAGCCCAATACTCCACCGGATCCTTGCTGTAAACTCTGGACCTTGGCTAACGCCACTGCCACGAAGCTAGCACCAGTTAGCCGTGAGCCAGGCACTTCTCCCTGCTAGCAGGCACATCTCCCTGCCAACCCCCCCTACCACCCCCGGGCTACTAAATTGAAACGCTGTGTCGCTAGCGTAGTGGCGACTTCCCTGTCCCATCCACTGCTCCCCCCTGGAAACTGTGATCACTTGGCTACATAGCTGAGGCCTGCTGGACTGTCCATTAATCACGGTACTCCATTCTGTTCGTTTATGTTTTTATCTGTCGGTCCCAGCCGTGAATTCAGGCTCCGTGTGTAATTAATCCGACCCTCTCTGCCTAGTCAACGCCATTTTACGTGCTGTTGTTGTGCTAGTTGATTAGCTGTTGTTGTCTCACCTGTTGTTTTAGCTAGCTCTCCCAATCAACACCTGTGATTACTGTATGCCTCGCTGTATATCTCTCTCAAATGTCAATATGCCTTGTATACTGTTGTTCAGGTTAGTTATCATTGTTTTAGTTTACAATGGAGCCCCTAGTTCCACTCTTCATACCTCTGATACCTCCTTTGTCCCACCTCCCACACATGCAGTGACCTCACCCATTACAACCAGAATGTCCAGAGATACAACCTCTCTTATCATCACCCAGTGCCTGGGCTTACTGCCGCTGTACCCGCACCCCACCATACCCCTGTCTGCGCATTATGCCCTGAATATATTCTACCATGCCCAGAAATCTGCTCCTTTAATTCCTTGTCCCCAACGCTCTAGGCGACCAGTTTTGATAGCCTTTAGCAGCACCCTCATACTACTCCTCCTCTGTTCCACGGGTGATGTGGTGGTAAACCCAGGCTCTGCATGTCCCCAGGCACCCTCATTTGTTGACTTATGTGATCGAAAAAGCCTTGGTTTCATGCATGTCAACATCAGAAGCCTCCTCCCTAAGTTTGTTTTACTCACTGCTTTAGCACACTCTGCTAACCCTGATGTCCTTGCCATGTCTGAATCCTGGCTTAGGAAGGCCACCAAAAATTCTGAGATTTCCATACCCAACGATAACATTTTCCGTCAAGATAGAACTGCCAAAGGGGGAAGAGTTGCCGTCTACTGCAGAGATAGCCTGCAAAGTAATGTCATACTTTCCAGATCCATACCCAAACAATTCGAACTACTAATTTAAATAAATTCTCTCTCCAGAAATAAGTCTCTCACTGTTGCCGCCTGCTACCGACCCCCCTCAGCTCCCAGCTGTGCCCTGGACACCATTTGTGAATTGATCGCCCCCCCATCTAGCTTCAGAGTTTGTTCTGTTAGGTGACCTAAACTGGGATATGCTTTACACCCCGGCAGTCCTACAATCTAAGCTAGATGCCCTCAATCTCACACAAATCATCAAGGAACCCACCAGGTACAACCCTAAATCTGTAAACAAGGGCACCCTCATAGACGTTATCCTGACCAACTGGCCCTCCAAATACACCTCCGCTGTCTGCAACCAGGATCTCCGTCAGGAACCAATACACGCAGTCAGTCAGGAAAGCAAAGGCCAGCCTCTTCAAGCTGGCCATGCCTTCCTCCTGGGTACTCCAACCTCGGCCAACAGCTCCGCCCCCCTGCAGCTACTCGCGCAAGCCTCTCCAGCTTCTCCTTTACCCAAATCCAGATAGCAGATGTTCTGAAAGAGCTGCAAAACCTGGACCCGTACAAATCAGCTGGGCTTGACAATCTGGACCCTCTATTTCTGAAACTATCCGCCGGCATTGTCGCAACCCCTATTACCAGCCTGTTCAACCTCTCTTTCATATCATCTGAGATCCCCAAGGATTGGAAAGCTGCCGCAGTCATCCCCCTCTTGAAAGGGGGAGACACCCTGGACCCAAACTGTTACAGACCTATATCCATCCTGCCCTGCCTATCTAAGGTCCTCGAAAGCCAAGTCAACAAACAGGTCACTGACCATCTCGAATCCCACCGTACCTTCCCCGCTGTGCAATCTGGTTTCCGAGCCGGTCACGGGTACACCTAAGCCACGCTCAAGGTACTAAACGATATCATAGCCTCCATCGATAAAAGACAGTACTGTGCAGCCGTCTTCATCGACCTGGCCAAGGCTTTCGACAATCACCATATTCTTATCGGCAGACTCAGTAGCCTCGGTTTTTCTAATGACTGCCTTGCCTGGTTCACCAACTACTTTGCAGACAGAGTTCAGTGTGTCAAATCGGAGGGCATGTTGTCCGGTCCTCTGGCAGTCTCTATGGGGGTGCCACAGGGTTCAATTATCGGGCCGACTCTTTTCTCTGTATATATCAATGATGTTGCTCTTGCTGCGGGCAATTCCCCGATCCACCTCTATGCAGACGACCCCATTCTGTATGGTCCTTCTGTAGCTCAGTTGGTAGAGCATGGCGCTTGTAACGCCAGGGTAGTGGGTTTGATCCCCGGGACCACCCATACGTAGAATGTATGCACACATGACTGTAAGTCGCTTTGGATAAAAGCGTCTGCTAAATAGCATATATATATTTATACTTCTGGCCCTTCCTTGAACACTGTGCTTTCTAACCTCCAAACGAGCTTCAATGCCATACAACACTCCTTCCGTGGCCTCCAACTGTTCTTAAACGCTAGTAAAACCAAATGCATGCTTTTCAACCGTTCGCTGCCTGCACCCACACACCCGACCAGCATCACCACCCTGGATAGTTCCGACCTAGCATATGTGGACATCTATAAGCACCTAGGTGTCTGGATAGACTGTTAACTCTCCTTCCAGACTCATATCAAACATCTCCAATCTAAAATCAAATCTAGAGTCGGCTTTCTATTCCGCAACAAAGCCTCCTTCACTCACGCCACCAAACTTACCCTAATAAAACTGACTATCCTACCGATCCTCGACTTCGGCGAAGTCATCTACAAAATAGCTTCCAATACTCTACTCAGCAAACTGGATGCAGTTTATCACAGTGCCATCCGTTTTGTTACTAAAGCACCTGATACCACCTACCACTGCGACCTGTATGCTCTAGTCGGCTGGCCCTCGCTACATATTCGTCGCCAAACCCACTGGCTCCAGGTCATCTACAAGTCCATGCTAGGTAAAGCTCCGCCTTAACTCAGTTCACTGGTCACGATGGCAACACCCACCCGTAGCACGCGCTCCAGCAGGTGTATCTCACTGATCATCCCTAAAGCCAACACCTCATTTGGCCGCCTTTCGTTCCAGTTCTCTGCTGCCTGTGACTGGAACTAATTGCAAAAATCGCTGAAGTTGGAGACTTTTATCTCCCTCACAAACTTCAAACATCTGCTATCTGAGCAGCGAACCGATCACTGCAGCTGTACATAGTCCATCGGTAAATAGCCCACCCAATTTACCTACCTCATCCCCATACTCTTTATATTTATTTACTTTTCTGCTCTTTTGCACACCAGTATCTCTACCTGTACATGACCATCTGATCATTTATCACTCCAGTGTTAATCTGCAAAATTGTAATTATTCGCCTACCTCCTCATGCCTTTTGCACACAATGTATATAGACTCTTTTTCTTCTTTTTTTTCTACTGTGTTATTGACTTGTTAATTGTTTACTCCATGTGTAACTCTGTGTTGTTGTCTGTTCACACTGCTATGCGTTATCTTGGCCAGGTCGCAGTTGTAAATGAGAACTTGTTCTCAACTAGCCTACCTGGTTAAATTAAGGTTAAATAAAAAATAAAAATAAAAATGACTTGAGTGATGGAGACTGAGACTACAACCATACAGCTACACTGTTAAGTACAAATCCGGTAAAGACAACCCTGCCGACTACATGTCAAGACGTCCCATCGGAGGGGAAACCCCACAATGAACCTCTCGCATGGCAGAGGAATATGTGAACTTTATCAGTGACAACACAGTTCCCAAAGTGTTGACTCTAGAAGAGGTGCAAGAAGAAACAAAGAGACTCAGCTCTACATAAGATGATGCCACTATTGTCCACAGGAACCTGGCAAGATTCACCGCGTGACACACAAGATGTTGATTTCCAAACATTAAAAGCACTCTTTCGCATGAGACACGAACTAACTAATCAACGCACAAGCAAACGCCAATCTTTCTCCAAAAAAAAGAAGTCAACCTAGTTCACAACCTAGGACATCTAGGTATTGTAAAAACAAACACCCACTGAGAGATGTTTGGTTTCCAGGCATAGATGACTTTGTTGAAAAGCAATTCAGCAATGAATTCCATGTCAAGCTGCCACTGTAGACAATCATATGGAACCACTGTATATGTCAAATCTACCCAAAAGGTCCATGGCTAGAAGTATCAGTCAATTTCTGTGGTCCTTTCCCATCAGGTGACTACCTACTTGTAGCTGTCAACAAATACTCAAGGTATCTGGAAGTTGAAATCATAAAGTCCCCATCTGCCACTTCTGTCATTCCCAAGCTTGACAAAGATTTCTCCTCCTTTGGAGTACCTGAGATTGTAAAAATGGACAATGGACCTCCCTTCAACGGACAGCAACTACCACCTTGCCACTACCTTGGATTTCAGCCACTACCTAGGATTTAAACATAGAAAGATAACACCTTACTGGCCTAGAGCTAATGCCTAAGCAGAACACTTCATGAGAACACTCAAGAAAACTGTCACAGCCACAAACTATGAATGAAAACCTTGGAAACAAAATCGGTACAGTTTTCGGAGGTGCGCAACCCCTCACAGAACTACTCAAGCTACGTGACACTGATCAATGTGCAAAGCAACGCATGAAATAGACTGCTGACTACAAGAACCCTGCTGCTGACTGCACAACCCTCCACACTCAATTCAGGAGACACGGTACTCTGCAATCAGCAAGTCAAAAGAAAACTCATGACTCCCTCCTAATGCCTTACAAAGTTGTGAGAATCAAAGGTTCGGTGATGACAGTGACACGCTCTGGATGTAACCAGAAATTCATCCGTCTTCAAAAAGCTCCCACCATCAATACCTGTCAACTTCGACACCGAGGTGTTGACGACCTGAACACTGGTCCACGGGACGCTGAACAACCAGATCAAAACCCTGATCAAGATCCCAACCCTTGATACACTATGAGAACTAATAGAAGACCTCCAAGTTATCTCATTGAAGAGATGTAATTAATCGAGGTTGAAGACTGTGAAGTAGTTAAAAACCTTAGTGTTGAATCCCAAGTGAAATTTATACTGACCTGTAGTGATAACCTAAATTTGTTAATTGTGAAATTAGGGAGGAATGTAATTTTTTTAAAGTCTTTATAAGAACAAATTCTTATTTTCAATAATGGCCTAGGAACAGTGGGTTAACTGCCTGTTCAGTACCTTTTCTGCTCAGGGATTTGAACTTGAAACCTTTCGGTTACTAGTCCAACACTCTAACCACTAGGCTACCCTTCCGCCCTGTAATGTAGTGAACATTATGTCACAATCCAGTCAATGTATTCATACTGTGGGATTACAGTTCCATGTTTTACAGTAGCCAGACGGCAGGAGTGATATGTCATGTGAACTATGGAATGCTAACAAACTTCTGAGTAAAGTTAAACTAAACTATACGAATGCCCCGACCTCAGTTCTTATAAACAAAAGCCATCTAAATAACTGGATGTTACACCAGTGACATCAATAAGGGATCATAGGTTTCACCTGGATTCACTAGGTTTGTCTATGTCATGGAAAGAACCGCTGTCCTTAAAGTTTTGTATACTCAGTGTAGAGTAGTATACTCATGTAGTCCTTACAGATTTAGACCTCATGTAGTCCTTACAGGTTTAGACCTCATGTAGTCCTTACAGATTTAGACCTCATGTAGTCCTTACAGATTTAGACCTCATGTAGTCCTTACATATTTAGACCTCATGTAGTCCTTACAGATTTAGACCTCATGTAGTCCTTACACACTTACATTTACATTACATTTAAGTCATTTAGCAGACGCTCTTATCCAGAGCGACTTACAAATTGGTGTATACACCTTATGACATCCAGTGGAACAGCCACTTTACAATAGTGCATCTAAATCTTTTAAGGGGGGGGGGAAGGATTACTTTATCCTATCCTAGGTATTCCTTAAAGAGGTGGGGTTTCAGGTGTCTCCGGAAGGTGGTGATTGACTCCGCTGTCCTGGCGTCGTGAGGGAGTTTGTTCCACCATTGGGGGGCCAGAGCAGCGAACAGTTTTGACTGGGCTGAGCGGGAACTGTACTTCCTCAGTGGTAGGGAGGCGAGCAGGCCAGAGGTGGATGAACGCAGTGCCCTTATTTGGGTGTAGGGCCTGATCAGAGCCTGGAGGTACTGAGGTGCCGTTCCCCTCACAGCTCCGTAGGCAAGCACCATGGTCTTGTAGCGGATGCGAGCTTCAACTGGAAGCAAGTGGAGAGAGCGGAGGAGTGGGGTGAAGTGAGAGAACTTGGGAAGGTTGAACACTAGATGGGCTGCGGCGTTCTGGATGAGTTGTAGGGGTTTAATGGCACAGGCAGGGAGCCCAGCCAACAGCGAGTTGCAGTAATCCAGACGGGAGATGACAAATGCCTGGATTAGGACCTGCGCCGCTTCCTGTGTGAGGCAGGGTCGTACTCTGCGGATGTTGTAGAGCATGAACCTACAGGAGCGGGCCACCGCCTTGATGTTAGTTGAGAACGACAGGGTGTTGTCCAGGATCACGCCAAGGTTCTTAGCGCTCTGGGAGGAGGACACAATGGAGTTGTCAACCGTGATGGCGAGATCATGGAACGGGCAGTCCTTCCCCGGGAGGAAGAGCAGCTCCGTCTTGCCGAAGTTCAGCTTGAGGTGGTGATCCGTCATCCACACGGATATGTCTGCCAGACATGCAGAGATGCGATTCGCCACCTGAACATCAGAAGGGGGAAAGGAGAAGATTAATTGTGTGTCGTCTGCATAGCAATGATAGGAGAGACCATGTGAGGTTATGACAGAGTCAAGTGACTTGGTGTATAGCGAGAATAGGAGAGGGCCTGGAACAGAGCCCTGGGGGACACCAGTGGTGAGAGCGCGTGGTGAGGAGACAGATTCTCGCCACGCCACCTGGTAGGAGCGACCTGTCAGGTAGGACGCAATCCAAGCGTGGGCCGCGCCGGAGATGCCCAACTCGGAGAGGGTGGAGAGGAGGATCTGATGGTTCACAGTATCGAAGGCAGCCGATAGGTCTAGAAGGATGAGTGCAGAGGAGAGAGAGTTAGCTTTAGCGGTGCGGAGCGCCTCCGTGATACAGAGAAGAGCAGTCTCAGTTGAATGACTAGTCTTGAAACCTGACTGATTTGGATCAAGAAGGTCATTCTGAGAGAGATAGCGGGAGAGCTGACCAAGGACGGCACGTTCAAGAGTTTTGGAGAGAAAAGAAAGAAGGGATACTGGTCTGTAGTTGTTGACATCAGAGGGATCGAGTGTAGGTTTTTTCAGAAGGGGTGCAACTCTCGCTCTCTTGAAGACGGAAGGGACGTAGCCAGCGGTCAGGGATAAGTTGATGAGCGAGGTGAGGTAAGGGAGAAGGTCTCCGGAAATGGTCTGGAGAAGAGAGGAGGGGATAGGGTCGAGCGGGCAGGTTGTTGGGCGGCCGGCCGTCACAAGACGCGAGATTTCATCTGGAGAGAGAGGGGAGAAAGAGGTCAGAGCAGAGGGTAGGGCAGTGTGAGCAGAACCAGCGGTGTCGTTTGACTTAGCAAACGAGTTGACTTAGACCTTGTGCTGCTCCTACGGAGTCAGGATGGCTGAGCGGTGTAAGGTGCCTCGTCAAGGTTGAAGTCTCTGCTCGAGTGGTGGTGTCAAATCCAACTACTGATAATATTTTGCTAAATCGATCAATGTAATTTAGTGAATGTCATATTGCATTTGATAGCATGATAGTAAATTAATTAAACACTTTTATTATGGTATAAATGAAACATTTTATCATAGTCTAAATGAAAAGTTATTCAAATAGTTTAATTAGCCAACAGTTAATACTACTG
The DNA here is from genome assembly GCF_021184085.1 of Oncorhynchus gorbuscha. Classification (NCBI taxonomy): domain Eukaryota; kingdom Metazoa; phylum Chordata; class Actinopteri; order Salmoniformes; family Salmonidae; genus Oncorhynchus; species Oncorhynchus gorbuscha. The sequence goes on from NC_060193.1 coordinate 53,978,923, forward strand.
TAGTCTAGATGGAGGACACGCATATCATTAGCACAGTATTTGCGTGGCTGAGTGGTTAAGGTGATGGACTCGAAAACCATTGGCATCTTGACCCACTGGATCGAATGCTGCTGACAACGTTATTGGTTTTTGTAAGTTCCTGTCAAAGGCACCTCCCCTTCAACAAAACTCAGATTGCGTGTGAAGCCCTTTTACCACATGAGGGCACCCTCCACTTTCACGTATCAGCTATGTACAAAACATTATGAACACCCGAATATTGAGTTGAGACTGGACTCAGAACAGTCTCAATTAGTCAGGGCACGGACTACAAAGTGTGGAAAGCATTCCAGAAAGACGTTGGCCCATGTTCACTCCAATGCTTGCCACAGTCGCGTCAAGTTGGCTGGATGTCCTTTGAGTAGTGGGACATTCTTGATACACACAGGAAACTGATGTGTGAAAAACCCAGCAGCGTTGCAGTTCTTGACACCAACCGGTCCGCCTGGCACCTTTTACCATACCTCGTTCAAAGACACTTAAATATTTTGTCTTGCCCATTCACCCTTTGAATGTCACACATACACAATCAGTGTCTTAATTGTGTCATGGCTTAAAAATCCTTCTTTAACCTGTCTCCTCTCCTTCATCTACACTGATTGAAATGGATTTAACCAGGGACATCAATAAGGGTTTATAGCTTTCACCTGGATTCACCAGGTCAGTCTATGTCATGGAAAGAGCTGTAGTCCTTAATATTTTGTATACTTTTTATGTCTCTGGTATGGTATATGTGAGGAATCACCTGTATTCATTTCAGTAACTCTATGCCAGTGGAAACAGTCCATTCTCAAATCAAATTTATTTGGCTTCAAAATAGCTTAATATAAAGGCATAGTATGTGATTTGGTAAGCTGACGGTTGGTATTGGGGAAATATTATGTCACCCTTAGGTACATGTGTTGTGTGTACGTTTGAGTGTTATGGCTTCTTTTTTGCATCTCCGCATTTGAATTATAGAGTTGGCACTAATGCACATATCATGAACTGTAGCATATGCTATGTTACACTACACCCACCCCCCCTCCAGCACACTCTCTCACACACACTCTCTCACACACACACACACACACACACACACACACACACACACACACACACACACACACACACACACACACACACACACACACACACACACACACACACACACACACACACACACACACACACACACACACACACACACACACACAGGATATGTAGCCAGGAATCGCTGATGAAATATTTCAACTGGGGTAATCATTTGTTCTCTTCCTCTATCCTACCCCTTCTCTCCCCCCTTCTCTCCCAGTTCTCTGTCTCATTCTCTTTCTCTTTCTGTGTGAAGGTATGTTGTCGCTGCACTCTAGGGGAAACAGGATGTGACATGCTGAGGTGATTTCATGGAAGACACTGGATGAAGAAAACAACAATTATATCACAGGAAAACACACATGCACACACGCCTGCATGTACACCGCAACACCACATCCACACACACACAAACACACACTCTCTCACACACACACACACACACACACACACACACACACACACACACACACACTTGATTCTCATGAATAACCATTAAGCCATTTGCTAAGATTTCCCCCATTTTGACATGTGGACCTGTTGTCACTCATACCCTGACGGATAGCTCCAGACACTTTTTTGGTACTATCTGAGGCATTTTATAATGAATGTCAGAATGGCCATATTCTGAATACACTCTAGCACTAAATCAATGATGATTTACTATGCTTTCCCATTGAAGGTCATATTGAGGTTAACTCAATGACTGGAGTTTTTCCTTGTATTCATATTTTTTTGTGTGTATTGTACCTCCTTGACTAATCAATCACATCATTCCATGTATTAGAAAAACAGTTTTGTGTTTGGTTCAATAAGTTATTTTGTATATTTGTCTCTTTTTTTAATGTAGAATATTACATCAAATCAAAACAAATCCAATCAAATCAAAAAAAAAATATCTCTGTCAGATCCATTAGCCTTTATCTTCTGTGGCCTTTATTTTCTTTATCTTCAGATGATGTGGCGAGGTCCACATCTTGCTGAAGATCTAATCACATCTTATCGGTCCCTGTGGTCTGGTGTGCTGAGAGTCATCTGTGTGCTGGTCTCTGGAGGCCATTACTGTTAGTAAAATATGATGAAAATACATATTTTTGGTTGAAAAGATGTTTCAAATCGCTTAAGGATCAGCTCTTTAAAAAAAAAATCACCTAAAATGACATACCAAAATTAAACTGCATATTCCTGATACCATTTGAAAGGAAACACTTTTAAGTTTGTGGAAATGTGAAATTAACATAGGAGAATATAACACATTAGATCTGGTAAAAGATAATACAAAGAAAGAAAAAAACTATATTTGTTGTATTTTTTTTGTACTGTCATCTTTGAAATGCAAGAGAAAGGCCATAATGTATTATTCTTGCCCAGGCGCAATTTCGATTTTGGCCACTAGATGGCAGCAGTGTTTGTGCAAAGTTTTAGACTGATCCAATGAAACATTGCATTTCTGATATCATTTTTTTTAAATCAAGACTGCCCAAATGTGCCAAATTGGATTATTAATAACTTTTCAAGCTCATAACTGTGCACTCTCCTCAAACAATAGCATGGTATTCTTTCACTGTAAGCACTTGTGTTCCTTGTGGTCCTTCTACAGAAGGACCACAAGAAGGACCACTGTAGCTCAGTTGGTACAGCATGGCGCTTGTAATGCCAGGGTAGTGGGTTCGATCCCCGGGACCACCCATACGTAGAATGTATGCACACATGACTGTAAGTCGCGTTGGATAAAAGCGTCTGCTAAATGGCATATATAATAGCTACTGTAAATTGGACAGTGCAGTTAGATTAACAAGATTTTAAGCTTTCTGCCAATATCAGATATGTCTATGTCCTGGGAAATGTTCTTGTTACTTACAAGCTCATGCTAATCGCATTAGCACACATTAGCTCAACCATCCCGCAGGTGGGACACCAATCTGTAGAGATCCTTAAGAGGATTAAAAATAAGTACATTTTGCTCACTGGGATCCTTCAAAATCTTGTGTCCTTGAACGTGTGCAGAGCCAAGGCTACCTCTGTGGAGCCCGGGTCGGTGGTGATCATGATTCACATTGAGGTTGCCACAGGATGCTGGATGGTACTTCCTGAATGAGAACATTCAGAGGGGGTTGGTTAGGTTAGCAATGCAGCTGAACACATTGTCTGAATAGTGATGTACTGTATACCAAGTGCTGTACAGGACTTACAACACATTCAGATAGTACTGAAGCTTTGTGACGTGAAGATATGGCTGTTACTGCAGTGGTGTGGAGGCTGCATTGTGGGGTCTGGTGAACTGACAGAGTTGGCAGGAGAAGATGGAGGAGCCTGGAGGTCAAAACATGATGAATAAAAATGTAAAAAATAAAATACCAACTGTTAAAGTCTAAGATATATTTCAGGAACCTTTTGACAGCTTGCTATGATAAAAAATATTTACATCAGGTAAAACTAGACAGCTGGATTAGACTGAAGATGTGTATGGTTGAAAACAATGCAATGTGTAAAGCACTTGTGTTCCTTGTTGGCAGTGGAAGCTGGCACACAGATCACTCCAATCATAACACCCACAGAACATATATAACAAGTTCCTCTAGATTTGCATTCAGTGTAACTGAGGTACAGTACCACATTGTAGCATTGACGTCAGTGGAGAAGAATTTGCACCTACCTGCTCTGTGGCCCCAACTGGCTCCTCCAGAGGGTGAAGGTGGATCAACATGGGGAATAATGAATATGAATTTTTACCATCCATGGAGCAGTTGTTAGGTGTTAACTGCTTTGCTCTGTAAATTTCTTAGGTTTAGATTTATTTTAAATTGCTTAATTTTAACTGAACCATTCAGTTAAGAACACATTCTTATTTACAATGACAGCCTACACCATCCAAACCAGGACAACGCTGGGCCAATTGTACAAAGAAAAAAACAACCGTTCTTTTGTATTATTTTTTGTACCATCATCTTTGAAAATGCAAGACAAAGGTCATAATGTATTATTCCAGCCCAGGCGCAATTTAGATTTTGGCCACTTTATAGCATCAGTGTATGTGCAACGTTTTAGACTGATCCAATGAAACATTAGTATGAATGTTCCTAGTTTGTTTATTAATACAAATCAAGTAACGGTAAATCACTGAATTCCACATTGCTGAGAAATTCTTGGTTTCTTTTTAAAAATTTAGGACCATAGGCTTTTTGACCCTTCCAGGTTCCCCCAGCTAGAGATGGCAAGATCTGGAGGAACTCACTAAATGTATGTAATGTATTAATTTGAATCGCAATTATGTTATTAAACAACATAATTGGATTTCTGATGACCTCTGAGATTAACACCGCCACTAAAACAGTTGCATGATATTTGTTATGCATGCAATGAAAAAGTCTTTCTTGATCTCCATTGATGAAGTAAATGAGAGATTCTCTGAACTTTTTTGACTTGGAAAACTTATTACATAATGTTTTATACGACATTTTTTCGGGAATGTTAATGGCAGTCACTTTAATAACGTTGCCGTCCTCAGTAAAGTGATTCATTCTGAACACAGGTGTAATATACAGGTCGCTCCTGTCAATTAAACAAATAAACTGTCCTGCTATAATGTATGTACGAATTTCTCCATTTCTGTGAATTGATCCATTTTGTAAAATGTGCAGCATTTGTGCATAATAAGAATATGTCTTATTGGGGTAAATTGCAAAATTACAAGTTTCTTCAAGAATGTATTTATTAAACCTCGGCTGCTTAAGTTTTGGGTCCATACAATAGTTGGAATTAAAATAGTCGGTGAGGTCTTTGGGTGACTTAAAGGGTACGTGTTTAATGAGTTTTGCTTTTGCTATCTCGTTAGAATTCTCTGAAATCTTAAATATAGCCATACTGGGCATTTTAAAATCACATTTTATAACAAAATCTGAAATGTAAACTATAAATGTTTTATTAGTAGTGTTTTGCTTATTTATCTCTGTATAATGTTGTATTTTGTCAGAAGCAAACTCTTGAGAAAGAGTTACAGTTTTAACAGTATCCACAACTGATGGTATCATTTTCTTGATTAACTCACAGCATTTATTTGTTGAGAAGTTTTTGACAGAGTCAATCGACTCTGCAACACGATAGCATTTATTTATTTTACCTTTGTATACCTTCAGGCCAATTTCCACATTTGCATATTCATTATTCTGGGGGAAATAAAGAAGAGATTTAGATGAACCTTGTTTTCACATTAAACTAAGATGAAGAGAAAGTCACATGTTTTTTTCATCTTCCCATACGGTCATATAATGAAAAACACAAGCAGTGTCTTTAACATCACTATTTCTAATGGGCCACACAACAGTAAAGGATATTAATTATATTTTTAACAGATGATTGTAATTAACATGTACTGTACATGTAGGTTAACATAATTTTCTTTACCTGTTTAGAAAACATTAATAAAAAATGTTAAAATTACTAATCTTACCTTCATATTGCTCCACCTTGCACACCCTGAGAATTGGAAAAGGACTGGTGTTGGTTATTTATCAGGTGAACAAACTGGGCGTGGCTGCATGGTGAGCTTTAGTTTTCTGTGACGTTCTAGTAGTAGAGAGCGCTTGCTGGAAGATCTGTATCCACTCACACACACATGAAGAAGTTCTACTCACACTAAGAATATGGAGGACAATGAACATTGATATGAACAATGGATATTGATTTTAAAAGAGGAGAAAAAGAAGAAGAAATGAATTGGTACTGAAATTGATTAAATTAATAATGGAATGTTAATATGTGACTGAAGTAATAAAGTGAAATGGTTCAAGTTAGTCTGTTTTGGGGATAATTAGGACAAGGTTTATTAGGTTTGAAAGATAAGGCCTTTAGGGGAAGATCAATAGCCTGCACCTGTTACTATTTGAACTAACATCTGCACCTCACTTGAGTGGGTTGGGGACCATTTGCATCTCTGCTTTGGATGGTACTTCCTGAATGAGAACATTCAGAGGGGGTTGGTTAGGTTAGCAATGCAGCTGAACACATTGTCTGAATAGTGATGTACTGTATACCAAGTGCTGTACAGGACTTACAACACATTCAGATAGTACTGAAGCTTTGTGACGTGAAGATATGGCTGTTACTGCAGTGGTGTGGAGGCTGCATTGTGGGGTCTGGTGGACTGACAGAGTTGGCAGGAGAAGATGGAGGAGCCTGGAGGTCAAAACATGATGAATAAAAATGTAAAAAATAAAATACCAACTGTTAAAGTCTAAGATATATTTCAGGAACCTTTTGACAGCTTGCTATGATAAAAAATATGTACATCAGGTAAAACTAGACAGCTGGATTAGACTGAAGATGTGTATGGTTGAAAACAATGCAATGTGTAAAGCACTTGTGTTCCTTGTTGGCAGTGGAAGCTGGCACACAGATCACTCCAATCATAACACCCACAGAACATATATAACAAGTTCCTCTAGATTTGCATTCAGTGTAACTGAGGTACAGTACCACATTGTAGCATTGACGTCAGTGGAGAAGAATTTGCACCTACCTGCTCTGTGGCCCCAACTGGCTCCTCCAGAGGGTGAAGGTGGAGCAACATGGGGAATAATGAATATGAATTTTTACCATCCAGGGAGCAGTTGTTAGGTGTTAACTGCTTTGCTCTGTAAATTTCTTAGGTTTAGATTTATTTTAAATTGCTTAATTTTCTTCTCTCCCCTTCTCTCCTCCTCTCTCCTCCCCCTTCTCTCCTCCTCTCTTCCTCCCCCTTCTCTCCCCCTTCTCTCCTCCTCTCTCCTCCCCCTTCTCTCCCCCTCTCTCCTACCACTCTCTCGCCCCCTTCTCTCCTCCTCTCTCCTCCCCCTTCTCCCCCTTCTCGCCTCCTCTCTCCTCCCCCTTCTCTCCTCCTCTCTTCCTCCCCCTTCTCTCCCCCTTCTCTCCTCCTCTCTCCTCCCCCTTCTCTCCCCCTCTCTCCTACCACTCTCTCGCCCCCTTCTCTCCCCTTCTCTCCTCCTCTCTCCCCCTTCTCTCCCACTTTCTCTCCCCTTCTCAACGTCTTGACTTTGGCATTAGCTTAGCTGAGCTTGGCACTGGCTTTGATACCACTTTAATTCAACTGCATGAATGACTAATAGCTCCTAAGAAGTTATTGGGAAAACAAGATAAACCTGATTGTAGATTTCTCACCTGGATGACTGGAGGCTTCTCTGGATGAATAGAAGGTCAGCCAATCTCTGGTATTTGTGCTATGTGTTTAATACTACAGAGTTTTTCTCTGTAAGGCCTATAGTGAAAACAATAATGATGGAGGTGGTGGGGGGTAGAGGGGGTAGACAGCATCTGCAGAGGGCATTGATCATCCCTGGAGCTGAAAAAACACAACACCATTGTCAGCAGGATTCAAACTTGCACTGGTTGATCTCTAAGGAGTTCTAGCCCGTCACCGTAACCACTCAGCCACAACAACGGTTGTTTGAGATAGGGGGGGTTGTTCTCCTTGAGGTGACAGACAGTGTATCTCCTTGTTACTGGCAAGGAGTTAAAGGCCTGGCAGCCATTATGCAGAGGGTATTTTAATGTAATACATTAATTTATATGTTTATTAAATGTATAATTGGGTACATTTCCAATTAACCCCCCTGGAGTCGATTGACGCACTTGTGCGATGGTGTTTCCTCTACAACCCTCATGGGACTCGTCTGAAGCTGGTAATGCTGATGTGCCAACTTATGTCTGTAGCATCCAAACCTTTCAAGCTGCAAACTAATATGGAAAGGGGAGACTCTCACGGGACTCGTCTGAATATAACCCATACAAACGTAATAACATTTTGAGGCAACAAAAAAAGGGGTTGAATATGTGTAAAAAAAATAAATTATATACACTACCGGTCATAGGTTTTAGAACATCTACTCATTCAAAGGTTTTTCTTCATTTTTATTATTTTCTACACTGTAGAATAACAGTGAAGACATCAGAAATATGAACCAACACATATGGAATTATATAGTAACCAAAAAAAGTGTTTAACAAATTAAAATATATTTTATATTTGAGATTCTTCAAATAGCCACCCTTTACCTTGATGCCATCACACTTCCTCCTCCATGCTTCACGCTGGGAACTACATATGTGGAGATCATCCGTTCACCTACTCTGCATTTCACAAAGACACGGCGGTTGGAACCAAAAATCTCATATTTGGACTCATCAGACCAAAGGACAGATTTCCACCAGTTTAATGTCCATTGCTCTTGTTTCTTGGCCCAAGCAAGTCTCTTCTACTATTTGGTGTCCTTTAGTAGTAGTTTCTTTGCAGCAATTCGACCATGAAGGCCTGATTCACACAGTCTCCTCTGAACAGTTGATGTTGAGATGTGTTACTTGAACTCTGTGAAGCATTTACAGTCAGGCCCATAAATATTAAATAATGAATATACATGAGGGTATTTACATCCAAATTGGGTGAACGGTGTAGGAATTACAGCATTATAGAATTACAAGTGTGGCATTTGCATTTGGAATCTGTTGCTGTTAACCCTCAATATGAAGTCCGAAGAGCCGTCACTGCCAGTGAAGCAAGCCATCATTAGGCTGACAAATCTAAACAAACCCATCAGAGACACAGTGTCACGCCTTGGTCATTGTATCTTGTGTTTTTGTTATATGTTTGGGTAGGCCAGGGTGTGACATGGGTTTATATGTTGTATTTTCGTATTAGGGTTTGTATTAATTGGGAGTGTGTATTATTAGGGGTGTGTCTAGTTAGGCTTGGCTGCCTGAGGCGATTCCTAATTGGAGTCAGCTGATTCTCGTTGTCTCGGATTGGGAACCTGTCATGTTTGTCATTTATTATCATGTCTTGTCCCTGTGCTCCCCATGCTATTCGTTTCCCTCTGCTGGTCTTATTTGGTTCTTTCCCTCCTATCAAACCTCTCTCAGAATCGCCCCCACGGCCTCTCTCACAGGTGGGCGTCTCAAGAGCCCTCTGGGATTCCCTCAATGTGAGGAGGGCTATCGATGGAATCGAAAAGGAGAGCACGGTACCTGCTAGGAAACCCAGCTGTTCCTATTCCCCTAATCTTCATTTGGGAGATGTCTTCCCACACCTGTTCCCGATCCTTTCCCCTGATTAGAGTCCCTATTCCTTGTTGGGGGGCGGTTCCTTCTGTCATGCAGGTGAACGGGCAGGACCCAAACGGCGACTTAACAGAAACAGAGTTTATTAATGTTCAAAACGGAAGTGCGCCTAATCCAGAGAAATCCTCTAGATTGCTTAGTGGGGAAAACAACTCCAGTGCGCCTCGCCTGTTTAGCCAGCCAGACTGCAGGTCCTGTCTGTCCAGCGCCACCAGGCCCAGGCCGTCCAGTCGATCCCCTGAGACACCTGCTCACACGCAGAGCTGTTCTCTTCTGATGAAGGCACAAAACACGACAGGACAGGGTGATACACAATCACGGCAAAAACACGACAGGACAGGGCGAAACGCAATCACAGCATGGTGAATACAATACAAGGAACCGACGGCACAGCCTTTCCCAGTACCGACGGATCACAAAGGAATAAATAGGGACTCTAATCAGGGGAAAGGATCGGAGAACAGGTGTGGGAAGACTAAATGATGATTAGGGGAATAGGAACAGCTGGGAGCAGGAACGGTCCCGGGCTGCCCCTCTATCCTGATAGAGAGAAGAGAGCTGAGTTATGTGGGGATCAGGGTGAGAGCCATGGTTGGCGGAGAAGGGGAGGAGAGAGAACTAGGATATGGAGTGGGGGGAAAGAACCAAATAAGACCAGCAGAGGGGGGTTCTGTCACGCCTTGGTCAGCATGTTTGGGAGCAGGGTGTGACAGGGACAAGACATGATAATAAATGACAAACATGACAGAACCGTATTTAGGCAGCCTGAGTGCGCGTTGTATTTCATGGGCGATTGTACCTGTCTCTGTGTTAGTCACCAGATAGGCTGTATTTAGTTTCACTCGTTTGTTGTTTTCATATTTTCAGTTATTTCATGTACTGCATTAGCTTCATTAAAGTTTGGTGAATGCACCAATTTGTAAGTCGCTCTGGATAAGAGCGTCTGCTAAATGACTTAAATGTAAATGTAAAAATTAAAAGTCATGAGTAACCTACACGCTGCTTTTCGGTCTGACTCTCTTCAAACAGCAGACGAATATCGAATATCGTTACACACAGCAAAAACAAAAACTATTTGGGACATTCTTAAAAATAAATAACACACTGGTGAGGTCAGGAACACCAAAAGGCCCGGAAGACCACGGAAAACAACTGTGGTGGATGACAGAAGAAATGTTTCCCTGGTGAAGAAAAACCCCTTCACAACAGTTGGCCAGATTAAGAACACTCTAGACCAGAGGTGGGCAAACTTTTTGACTCGCGGGCCACAATGGGTTCTAAAATTTGACAGAGGGGCAGGGCCAGGAGCATTTGGAGGGAGTGTTTGGGCCGGATATACTAAAGCATTAAATGTAGTGTGTGCAAACCTCATAGCACAGTAAGAACACTACAACCCAATTTATTAACTGTCTTTCAAATGTGAAAAATAGCCCTTATCAGTTAATAAATTTGTCTCAAGGAATATGCAAGATATGGCATTTACATACTATTTCGCAGATACTGGGAGGAGGAAATGTAAATAGATTAAAATAACATACGCACTGTGATTTATCAAGATTGCGTCTGTTTTTAATAAGTTTCAATCGAAGGTGCAAAGTTAAAGAAATCAACATTTATTGAAAAATGGAATCACTTTCAACATTCAAAACATATTATTACACAACGAAATACTCAAGCTCAATAATATCTACTTGTGTTAAACTCCGCAAAATCATGGATGGATTGTCCTGACCGCGCGCTCTACAAACTCGCCACGGACGCCCTCGCCTTCACGCGCAAACAGTACACGTGTATCGTTGCCAAGCACACAGACATAGGCTGTATTAAATATCCTACCTGCAGCTGAAAATTTAAATTTAAATTAAGAGCGATGTGCGGCGTGTTAATTAAGCTACTGTACCGCTGCTGTGCGTAAATGCGCATTGCTCTTAATTAAAAGACGCACTTCCAAACTTTCCATATGCATTTTTTCATAACACAGCAGAAAAACTCACAATTTCGGTGGGAACAGTGTTGTTGGTCTCCCTTTTTTGCCAGTGCATCAAAGTCTGGAGTTAGTTTTGTTGTGGCAATTCTCAGGACAGATCTGAGGTGTTGGTCAGTTAACTTGGATCTGTGATGGGCTTTGTTGATTTTCATGACGCTAAACGTCTGCTCACACACGTAGGTCGAGCCAAACAACACCAGCATCTTCTGCGACTTCCTCCGGAGGTTTGGAAACGCGGTCTCGTTTCCTCGCCAACCTCTGAGCAGTAGCCGCCCGTTCTTGTGTTGACTGCTTGCTAGCATAGTTTGCATGCTTCGTGGCAAAGTGACGGCTGATATTGTACTCTTTGAAAACCGCAACAGCTTCTTGGCATATCAGACATACAGCCGTTGATCGGACTTCAGTGAAGAAGTATTTTGTTGTCCACTCCTTATTAAACACTCGGCATTCGCTGTCCACTTTCCTTCTCTTTGGTCCGCTCATTTTCACAGAAGGGCTTAATGGTGACGTGAAACGAAATGAAAATTAAAGTGAAATAAAGAGAAATACGCGCCACTCCAACAACGGTCAATGTGTTTTGAGTGCGCCATCTATTGGGGAAACGTGGGCATTGCAGGGAAAGGGGAAAAAGGAGGTTTTTACTATAATTTGGACAAGTTCGGCGGGCCGGATTAAAAAACCTAACGGGCCCGTATGTGGCCCGCGGGCCGTGGTTTGCCCATGTCTGCTCTAGACCTATCTGTGTCAAAGTCAACCTTCAAGAGATTACTTCACCAGCATGTTTATCACAAGATGTAAACAATTGGTAAGCCTCAAAACAGGAAGACCAGATTTCATCTAAAAAAGCCTGTACAGTTCTGGAACAACATCCTATGGACAGATGAGACAAAGATCAACTTGTACCAGAATGATGGGAGGAGAAGAGTATGGAGAAGGGAAGGAACTGCTCATAATCCGAAGAATACTACCTCATCTGTGAAGCATGGTGGAGGTAGTGTTATTGCTTAGGCTTGTATGGCTACCAATGGAACTGGTTCCCTTGTATTTATTGATGATGCGACTGCTGACAAAAGCAGCAGGATGAATTCTGAAGGGTTTAGGGCTATATTATCTGCTCAGATTCAGCCAAATGCTTCAAAACCCATTGGACGGTGCTTCATAGTGCAGATGGACAATGACCCGAAGCATATTGCAAAAGCAACCCAATACTTTTTTAAGACAAAGAAGTGGAATGTTCTGCAATGGCCAAAGCAATCACCTGACCTGAATCCAATTGAGTATGCATTCCACTTGCTGAAGGCAAAACTGAAAACAAAACAAGCAGGAACTGAAGACAGCTGCAATAAAGGCCTGACAGAGCATCATCAGGGAAGAAACCCAGCATCTGCTGATGTCTATGGGTTACATACTTCAGGCAGTCATAGACTGCAAAGGATTTGCAGCCAAGTATTAAGACTGAAATGCATTCCAGGTGATTACCTCATGAAGCTGGTTGAGAGAGTGCAAAGAGTGTGCAAAGCTGTCATCAAGGCAAACGGTGGCTACTTTGAAAAATCTCAAATATAAAATATATTTTTATTTGTTTCATGCTTTTTTGGTTACTACATGATTCCAAATTTGTTATTTCATAGTATTGATGTCTTCACTATTATTCTACAATGTAGTAAACACTAAAATAAAGAAAATCTCTCTAATGACTAGGTGTGTCCAAACTTTTGACCGGTACTGTATATACAGTGCATTCAGAAAGTATTCAGACCTGAATAAGTATCAAGTATTCTTGAACCTGATCAAACATCTCTGGAGAGACCTGAAAATACATGTGCAGCGACGCTCCCCATCCAACCGGACAGAGCTTGAGAGGAACTGCAGAGAAGAATGGGAGAAACTCCCCAATAACAGGTGTGCCAAGCTTGTAGCATCCTACCCAAGGAGACTCGAGGCTGTAATCACTGTCAAAGGTACTGAGTAAAGGGTTTGAATACTTATGTAAATGCAATATTTAAGTTTTTTATTTTTAATACACATTTGCAAAACATTCTAAAAACCTGTTTTTGCATTGTCATTATGGGGTATTGTGTGTAGATTGATGAGGAAAAAAACAATTTAATACATTTTAGAATAAGGCTGTAACGTAACAAAATGTGGAAAAAGTTGTGGGGTCTGAATACTTTCCGAATGCACTATAGTTACTGCTGTTTGCAATTGTACATCAGAATTCCTGTGCATAGAATCCTAACCTGCCAACCTCTTCATGGACAACATTTGAACCACGTCATCTTTTAGGGCGTGAACTGGTATGTTCAGATTTATTCAAAGCATAGTTATTTCAACAATTCTGGGTGTGCCTCTAGTTAACAATCATCTAAGGATACGTGGACTTGAATTACACACCCTCACTTAAGAAAGGTTTTCCATGAAATCATGTGACTTAAAGTTAGAGAAAGGTACTCCTGAAAACACACCCTCCTACAAGCATGAAACAAGTTATGGACGAACCAGAAATGTGACATATCTGTTTGTTGCGTCAAAAAACAGAACACTCAAAACATGAGCACAATGGCAGCTCTTCCTTTAAATAACTCCAGGCCTCAAGAGGGCAGATAACCCAAAAACACGGGTGGAACAAAAAAATTAAACCAGAATTTCTGGAGGGACTACTTTTACATGCGCACCTGACAGATAAGCATGGGTATAAAATGTTTGGTGTAGGTGTGAGTAAGGATGACAAAAGGCAGAGAATTGAGCGTTTACTAGGTTTTTATTCCTTTACACGGTAATATGGGGAACAGTGAATATACTATGGGTATATGTATGCCCGCAAGCCTCTTGCCTAAGCACTCCCTAGGTGCCTTCCCCTTCCCCCCCTGGGAACAAATGAAACAGAATATTCCAAACAATTTTAATAATCAAAACACTGTGTCCTATTGACACACAAAAGACATAACCAATCAGCTCTCTCACTCAACCAATGCAGGACACACTAATCATCTCCCTCTGAGAACAACCAACACAGTATAATAACCCACAGCCATCAGCATCCTCTCTCCGCAATCCTCTCTCTCCTCAACAACAGAACACTGGCTTTTATGTAGCTTGAGGAGTCTAATGGGATACAGCTGTAACTTGGGGGGGGGTCAGCTCCCAACGTCAATGGGGCTGACCAATCAGCTGCTTGGGGAGAATTCAGAAGCCATCTCCTGAAACACACACACAAATACACAAACTACAACACAAAAACTGGGGAACATAACACTGATGACACAAAAATGTGAGGAAGACCTGGTAGATTGATTTATTACCAGATTAAGGCAACTATCATAAGGTCTAGATGCCTTAAATGGAATTCAGTACGACTTAAGGAGTCTGTATTGAAAACATGCCTACGTCAGGGGAGATACATATTTAGGCAATCAATAGCTGTTGAACATCTCAGTCCTGGACCGGAGGGTCTGCCGTCCTGTAGGTTGTAACTCTGGCCTTGGCCTAACACACCCAAAACCAATAACATATGTTTCACTAAGATCCTAAAACTGAGTCAGGTGTGTTGGGTTGTGGCGCTGCAGGGTGGTGGACCCCTAGGGACAGGACGGGGTGACCCAAGTATATTGTCTGCAAGTAAAAAGAGATCTGCAGTACTGATATGATATTAATGATATGATATTAATATGATATTAATTATATGATATTAATTATATGGAGGATTTGCTGTTTCTGTGTGTTAATGTATATTTGAGGTGTATGTGTTTTTTTCTTTTAGTATTTTGTGTCACAACATGTTACATGACAGTAACCCTATTAAGGTTATGGACTTTCTTTTCTATGCATTTCCTTATATTACTTTGACTGACTTGTGTACACAGACTGTGCACAAACACACAACGTGATATATACACGTATGTGCACAAATTAATGATGACGGTTTGATTTATGATTATGACAGAATTGAGTGTGAGGAAGGAACTTTTCCCTTTGGGACTGAAAAAAATGAAGCTGTGAACTGGGAAGGAAATTGTGTTTTTGAGAAAGTTGAGGTATTGACTAGACCGGTGGGGATCAGGCATGCAGGTGGCTCGGGCTAGCTGGTTGGTCTGGCTGAAATTTAATATAGACAATCAAAAGTCTTTGTATTTTTTCAATTTGTTCATTTGTTAGGCCATTGGTGCAACACAATATTTATTGTTGAATTACCTTTGATTTAGGTCAGTCTTATCAATCACTTAAACATATTTAATAATGATATCTTACCTAGCTTGACTGTGCGCATTTTTGCTTACTTCTTGTGTTAAGCAGAGACCCAATAGTGGATTGTGTAAAAATGCAGGAAATTAGCATTAGATGCCCAAAGAAATTCTGGGGGAGGACCCAAAACCAACGTGGCGTCACTGGAGTGTAGCATAAGGTAACTACACAGCTCCCCCTCTCCAGTGCTCGATGTCTCCAGTCTACTAACCACCGGTCCTGGCAGCCATCATTAAGCACACCTGCTCCCCATTATTACACACACCTGGACTTTGTCATCAACTTGATTACTTTCCCTTCATTTAGCCCTCAGTAGCCTCAGTCATCAGGCAGTATTGGTTTGCTTTCATGTTCATTATGCCTCCTGTTTTGTTCAATTGCCTTTCATTGTTGTTATTAAACTCTCCTTCTGCACCTCCTTCTTGACTCCCTGTGTATGTGTGACAGTAACCAGCCCATCCAGGTGATTACAATAATTTGTTACATTTTGTATTATAGGCTAGACCAATTAAAGACATCTGAAATTATTTTTTCAAATGTTTTTCTGCAGTGCTTAATATGTGGTAGACTATGTATTGTATAAGGAATGACACAATCATTATTTGAATAGTTTTTTTTTTCAAGCTTGGGCTCATATACTGTATAGGCCTATGTGTATGTATAATTTGCATTATGTGTGTGGGTATTTGAATGAACCATCACCGTACAAAGTGCTGTCCATTTCGTTGTTAGGCTTTGAAATAACATCCACAATGACCATGTTTTCCACTCAGTTTCAACCTGTTGTTGAACTAATCCTTCAAATTGATCAATCACAGTGAGGTGAGTTGTAAAAGCACAATACTGTTTTGATGATATGTGTGATGTGGTTTTCGAATGTATTGATGTCAGAGTTGTTAGAAGGACATTAGAGCCCTGAGTACCAGGCCATAAGCGGGTTGGATACTACAGTACCAACGCAGGTCCTGAGTGCATAAGAGGAGATTACCATGACTCAATGGTCATGTGGAATTGTACTGCAATCATGACTCAGGACTGGGAAAGGGGGATACCTAGTCAGTTGTACAACTGAATGCATTTGGCAGAAATGTGTCGACTGTTTTTAAACCAACCCCGGGGAACAGTAGGTTAACTGCCTTGCTCAGGGGCAAAATGACAGATTTTTACCTTGTCAGCTCGGGGATTCAATCCCAACACTCTAACCACTAGGCTGTAATATGGTCACTGCAACAGCCCTATTAATGCAAAATGTGTTCAATAAGGTGTTGACCATTGTTTCTTTTGCCATTGTGCTGTGTGCTGTTTGTCAGGCCCCTCACCTGAAACAAATATGGTATGGTAAAACCTGCCAGGAGCCTAAGCTCTCAGGGTCTAAGAGGCACGAAAACCTCTCCACCACAACAAAGTCATAGCACAAGGAGAGGAAGCAGAGGTGGAGCAACATGGGAGATAGCCAGAGTTGTTTTGACCTGAGATTCAGCAGTTAAAACATCTAAATCTTTCAGGTCAAAATGAACACCACCCATAATGTTTCCACCGCAGTGATGAGCATGAGATATGGGCCGAAAACTCATCCCAGGAATAGAAGATGTCACTGTACTCCTAATGACATTTTCAAGCCATATCCCACGCTCATCACTGCGGTGGAAACATTATGGGTGGTGTTCATTTTGACCTGAAAGATTTAGATGGATTTCCTGCTGACTCTCAGGTCAATACATTTCCGGCTGCATGGGGGATAATGAAAATGATTTTTAAAACATTGTATTTGTATATGAATGTTTAAATTAATTCAATGAATGAATCAAATAAAATATTTGTTTTCATTTCTGATTTCCACAGCACTGTGAAATATAAAAGTGTCTTTGGGGTAGTGTATTTTAACATTCTATCATAAATGGCACAATAAAAATACATCTACAGTGGTGACAATTAAAGTGACAGGGTTGACCTAACGGGGTTAATGATTTCATTTCAAATCAGCCATAACTCCCCTTTGTCAGGATTTGGCCAGGGTTGTTCCGGTTTTTGGTCACTAGATGCCCCCATTGTGCTTTTTGACCTTTTGTTTTCCCTTGATCCCCATTATTATTTGCACCTGTGCCTCGTTTCCCCTGATTGTATTTAAACCCTTAGTTTTCCTCAGTTCTTTGCTCTGTGTTTGTATGTTAGCACCCAGCCCTAGTATTCTGTGAACTCTTGTTGATCCCGGTGGACTCTCTTGTGGAATTCTGTTTTTTGTTCTTGTTTATTTATTTTTGAGTATCTTTTGAGGCTTTTTATGCTATACCTACCACCTTGTGGATTTACCTTTTTGTCTTTACCTTTGTTCTTGTGGAATTCCTTTAGAGGTTGTGGAATTACATGTTTTCCTGAAGGACTTCACTTTTTACTTCATTAAATACACCGTCTCAAGTACTGCTGTGTCTGCCTCATCTTCTGGGTTCTGCCGACTATTCGTGGCTCAGTTGGTTAAGTGACTGTTTCTCACTCCGGAGACCCGGGTTCGTAACCGGGTCCTGACACCCTTGTGACAGGGGAAATGGAGGGTTGTTTTGTGAAACAGGGGAAGTGGAGGGTTGTTGTGTGTGACAGGGGAAATGGAGGGTTGTTGTGTGTGACAGGAGAAATGGAGGGTTGTTGTGTAACAGGGGAAATGGAGGGTTGTTGTGTGACAGGGGAAATGGAGGGTTGTTGTGTGTGACAGGGAAAGTGGTGGATTGTTGTGTGTGAGAGGAAATAGAGGATTGTTGTGTGTGAGGGGAAACGGAGGGTTGTTGTGTGTGACGGGAAATGGAGGGTTGTTGTGTGTGACCGGAAATGGAGGGTTGTTGTGTGTGACGGGAAATGGAGGGTTGTTGTGTGTGACGGGAAATGGAGGGTTGTTGTGTGTGAAGGGAAATGGAGGGTTGTTGTGTGTGACAGGGGAAATGGAGGGTTGTTGTGTGTGACAGGGGAAATTGAGCATTGTTTTGTGTAACAGGGGAAATCAAATCCAATCAAATCAAATCAAATTTATTTATATAGCCCTTCGTACATCAGCTGATATCTCAAAGTGCTGTACAGAAACCCAGCCTAAAACCCCAAACAGCAAGCAATGCAGGTGTAGAAGCACGGTGGCTAGGAAAAACTCCCTAGAAAGGCCAAAACCTAGGAAGAAACCTAGAGAGGAACCAGGCTATGTGGGGTGGCCAGTCCTCTTCTGGCTGTGCCGGGTGGAGATTATAACAGAACATGGCCAAGATGTTCAAATGTTCATAAATGACCAGCATGGTCATATAAGGCAGAACAGTTGAAACTGGAGCAGCAGCACGGTCAGGTGGACTGGGGACAGCAAGGAGTCATCATGTCAGGTAGTCCTGGGGCATGGTCCTAGGGCTAAGGTCCTCCGAGAGAGAGAAATAAAGAGAGAAGGAGAGAATTAGAGAACGCACACTTAGATTAACACAGGACACCGAATAGGACAGGAGAAGTACTCCAGATATAACAAACTGACCCTAGTCCCCCGACACATAAACTACTGTAGCATAAATACTGGAGGCTGAGACAGGAGGGGTCAGGAGACACTGGAGGGTTGTTGTGTGACAGGGGAAATGGTGGATTGTTTTGTGTGACAGGGGAAATGTAGGGTTGTTGTGTGTGACAGTGGAAATTGGGGATTGTTTTGTGTAACGGGAAAGTGGTGGATTGTTGTGTGTGACAGAGGAAACAGAGGGTTTTGTGTGTGACGGGAAATGGAGGGTTGTTTTGTGTAACAGGGTAAATGGAGGGTTGTTGTATGTGACAGGGGAAATTGAGGATTGTTTTGTGTAACATGGGAAATGGAGGATTGTTGTGTGTGACAGGGGAAATGGAGGGTTGTTGTGTGTGACAGGGGAAATGGAGGGTTGTTGTGTGTGACAGGAGAAATGGAGGGTTATTGTGTGTAACAGGGTAAATGGAGGGTTGTTTTGTGTAACAGGGGAAATGGAGGGTTGTTGTGTGTGAAACGGGAAATGGAGGGTTGTTGTGTGTAACAGGGTAAATGGAGGGTTGTTGTGTGTAACAGGGTAAATGAAGGGTTGTTGTGTGTAACAGGGTAAATGTAGGGTTGTTTTGTGTAACAAGGGAAATGGAGGGTTGTTGTGTGTGAAACGGGAAATGGAGGGTTGTTGTGTGTAACAGGGTAAATGGAGGGTTGTTGTGTGTAACAGGGTAAATGAAGGGTTGTTGTGTGTAACAGGGTAAATGGAGGGTTGTTTTGTGTAACAGGGGAAATGGAGGGTTGTTGTGTGTGACAGGGGAAATGGAGGGTTGTTGTGTGTGACAGTGGAAATTGGGGATTGTTTTGTGTGACAGGGGAAATTGAGAGTTGTTGTGTGTGACAGGGGAAATTGAGGGTTGTTGTGTGACAGGGGAAATGGAGGGTTGTTGTGTGTGACAGGGTAAATGGGGGGTTGTTGTGTGAGAGGGTAAATGGAGGGTTATTGTGTGTAACAGGGTAAATGGAGGGTTGTTTTGTGTAACAGGGGAAATGGAGGGTTGTTGTGTGTGAAACGGGAAATGGAGGGTTGTTGTGTGTAACAGGGTAAATGGAGGGTTGTTGTGTGTAACAGGGTAAATGGACGGTTGTTTTGTGTAACAGGGGAAATGGAGGGTTGATGTGTGTGACAGGGGAAATTGATGATTGTTTTGTGTAACAGGGGAAATGGAGGGTTGTGTGTGACAGGGGAAATGGAGGGTTGTTGTGTGTGACAGGGGAAACGGAGGGTTGTTGTGTGTGCCAGGGAAAATGGAGGATTGTTGTGTGTGACAGGGGAAATGGAGAATTGTTGTGTGTGACAGGGGAAATGGAGGGTTGTTGTGTGTGACAGGAGAAATGGAGGGTTGTTGTGTGTGACAGGGTAAATGGGGGGTTGTTGTGTGAGAGGGTAAATTGAGGGTTATTGTGTGTAAAAGGGTAAATGGAGGGTTATTGTGTGTGACAGGGGAAATGGAGGGTTGTTGTGTGTGACAGGGGAAATGGAGGGTTGTTGTGTGAGTGGGTAAATGGAGGGTTGTTGTGTGTAACAGGGTAAATGGAGGGTTGTTGTGTGTGACAGGGGAAATGGAGGGTTGTTGTGTGAGAGGGTAAATGGAGGGTTGTTTTGTGTAATAGGGGAAATGGAGGGTTGTTGTGTGTAACAGGGTAAATGAAGGGTTGTTGTGTGTAACAGGGTAAATGGAGGGTTGTTTTGTGTAACAGGGGAAATGGAGGGTTGATGTGTGTGACAGGGGAAATTGATGATTGTTTTGTGTAACAGGGGAATCGGAGGGTTGTGTGTGACAGGGGAAACGGAGGGTTGTTGTGTGTGACAGGGGAAACGGAGGGTTGGTGTGTGACAGGGAAAATGGAGGATTGTTTTGTGTGATAGGGGAAATGGAGGATTGTTGTGTGTGACAGGGGAAATGGAGGGTTGTTGTGTGTGACAGTGGAAATGGAGGGTTGTTGTGTGTGACAGGGTAAATGGGGGGTTGTTGTGTGAGAGGGTAAATGGAGGGTTATTGTGTGTAACAGGGTAAATGGAGGGTTATTGTGTGTGACAGGGGAAATGGAGGGTTGTTGTGTGTGACAGGGGAAATGGAGGGTTGTTGTGTGTGACGGGAAATGGAGGGTTGTTGTGTGAGTGGGTAAATGGAGGGTTGTTGTGTGTAACAGGGTAAATGGAGGGTTGTTGTGTGTGACAGGGGAAATGGAGGGTTGTTGTGTGTGACAGGGGAAATGGAGGGTTGTTGTGTGAGAGGGTAAATGGAGAGTTGTTGTGTGTAACAGGGTAAATGGAGGGTTGTTTTGTGTAACAGGTGAAATGGAGGGTTGTTGTGTGTGACAGGGGAAATGGAGGGTTGTTGTGTGAGAGGGTAAATGGAGGGTTGTTGTGTGTAACAGGGTAAATGGAGGGTTGTTGTGTGTGAAAGGAGAAATGGAGTGTTGTTGTGTGTGAAAGGAGAAATGGAGGGTTGTTGTGTGTGAAACGGGAAATGGAGGGTTGTTGTGTGTGACAGGGGAAACGGAGGATTGTTGTGTGTGACAGGGGAAACGGAGGGTTGTTGTGTGTGACAGGGGAAACAGAGGGTTGTTGTGTGTGACAGGGGAAATGGAGGATTGTTGTGTGTGACAGGGGAAATGGAGGGTTGTTGTGTGTGACAGGGGAAATGGAGGATTGTTGTGTGTGACAGGGGAAATGGAGGGTTGTTGTGTGTGACAAGGGAAATGGAGGGTTGTTGTGTGTAACAGGGGAAATGGAGGATTGTTGTGTGTGACAGGGGAAATGGAGGATTGTTGTGTGTGACAGGGGAAATGGAGGGTTGTTGTGTGTGACAGGGGAAATGGAGGGTTGTTGTGTGAGAGGGTAAATGGAGGGTTGTTGTGTGTAACAGGGTAAATGGAGGGTTGTTGTGTGTGAAAGGAGAAATGGAGGGTTGTTGTGTGTGAAACAGGAAATGGAGGGATGTTGCGTGTGACAGGGGGAATGGAGGGTTGTTGTGTGTGACAGGGGAAATGGAGGGTTGTTGTGTGTAATAGGGGAAATGGAGGGTTGTTGTGTGAGAGGGTAAATGGAGGGTTATTGTGTGTAACAGGGTAAATGGAGGGTTGTTTTGTTTAACAGGGCAAATGAAGGGTTGTTTTGTGTAACAGGGGAAATGGAGGGTTGTTGTGTGTGACAGGGTAAATGGGGGTTTGTGTGTGAGAGGGTAAATGGATGGTTATTGTGTGTACCTGGGTAAATGGAGGTTGGTTTTGTGTAACAGGGGAAATGGAGGGTTGTTGTGTGTAACAGGGGAAATGGTGGATTGTTGTGTGTTAAACGGGAAATGGACGGTTGTTGTGTGTAACAGGGTAAATGGAGGGTTGTTTTGTGTAACAGGGTAAATGGAGGGTTGTTGTATGTGACAGGGGAAATTGAGGATTGTTTTGTGTAACATGGGAAATGGAGGATTGTTGTGTGTGACAGGGGAAATGGAGGGTTGTTGTGTGTGACAGGGGAAATGGAGGGTTGTTGTGTGTGACAGGAGAAATGGAGGGTTGTTGTGTGTGAGAGGGGAAATGGAGGGTTGTTGTGTGTGACAGGGGAAATGGAGGGTTGTTGTGTGTGACAGGGGAATTGGAGGGTTGTTGTGTGAGAGGGTAAATGGAGGGTTGTTGTGTGTAACAGGGTAAATGGAGGGTTGTTTTGTGTAACAGGGTAAATGGAGGGTTGTTGTGTGTGACAGGGGAAATTGAGGATTGTTTTGTGTAACATCGGAAATGGAGGATTGTTGTGTGTGCCATGGGAAATTGAGGATTGTTTTGTGTAACAGTGGAAATGGAGGGTTGTTGTGTGTGACAGGGGAAATTGAGGATTGTTTTGTGTAACAGGGGAAATGGAGGGTTGTTTGTGACAGGGGCAATTGTGGATTGTTTTGTGTAACAGGGGAAATGGAGGGTTGTTGTGTGTGTGACAGGGGAAATGGAGGTTTGTTGTTTGTGACATGGAAAATGGAGGGTTTTGTTTGACAGTGGAAATTGAGAGGTGTGTGTGTGACAGGGGAAATGGAGGGTTGTTTTTTGTGACAGGGGAAATGGAGGGTTGTTGTGTGTGACAGGGGAAATTGAGGATTGTTTTGTGTAACAGGAGAAATGAAGGGTTGTTGTGTGTGACAGGGCAAATGGAGGATTGTTGTGTGTGACAGTGGAAATGGAGGATTGTTGTGTGTAACAGGGGAAATGGAGGGCTGTTTTGTGTAACAGGGGACA
The DNA here is from genome assembly GCF_021184085.1 of Oncorhynchus gorbuscha. NCBI lineage: Eukaryota > Metazoa > Chordata > Actinopteri > Salmoniformes > Salmonidae > Oncorhynchus > Oncorhynchus gorbuscha. Next base: position 54,002,127 of record NC_060193.1, read on the forward strand.
TGGAGAATTGTTTTGTGTAACATGGGAAATGGAGGATTGTTGTGTGTGACAGGGGAAATGGAGGACTGTTTTGTTTAACATGGGACATGGAGGGTTATTGTGTGTGACAGGGGAAATGGAGGGTTTGTGTGACAGGGGAAATGGAGGGTTGTGTGTGACAGGGGAAATGGAGGGTTGTTTTGTGTAACAGGGGACATGGAGGGTTGTTTTGTGTAACGGGGGACATGGAGGGTTGTTTTGTGTAACATGGGAAATGGAGGTATGTTGTGTGTGTGACAGTGGAAATGGAGGATTGTTGTGTGTGACAGGGTAAATGGATGGTTGTTCCGTGTGACAGGGGACATGGAGGGTTGTTTTGTGTAACTGGGAAATGGAGGATTATTGTGTGTGCCAGGGGAAATGGAGGATTGTTGTGTGTGGGAAATGGAGAGTTGTTTTGTGTAACATGGGAAATGGAGGGTTGTGTGTGACAGGGGAAATGGAGGGTTGTTTTTTGTAACATGGGAAATGGAGGATTTATGTGTGTGACAGGGGAAATGGAGGGTTGATGTGTGTAACAGTGGACATGGAGGGTTGTTTTTTGTAACAGGGGAAATGGAGGGTTGTGTGTGACAGGGGAAATTGAGGGTTATTGTGTGTGAAAGGAGAAATGGAGGGTTGTTGTGTGTGACAGGGTAAATGGGGGTTGTTTTGTGTGACAGGGTAAATGGAGGGTTGTTCCGTGTGACAGGGGAAATGGAGGGTTGTTTTGTGTAACAGGAGAAATGCAGGGTTGTTGTGTGTGACAGGGCAAATGGAGGATTGTTGTGTGTGACAGTGGAAATGGAGGATTGTTGTGTGTAACAGGGGAAATGGAGGGCTGTTTTGTGTAACAGGGGACATGGAGAATTGTTTTGTGTAACATGGGAAATGGAGGATTGTTGTGTGTGACAGGGGAAATGGAGGACTGTTTTGTTTAACATGGGACATGGAGGGTTATTGTGTGTGACAGGGGAAATGGAGGGTTTGTGTGACAGGCGAAATGGAGGGTTGTGTGTGACAGGGGAAATGGAGGGTTGTTTTGTGTAACAGGGGACATGGAGGGTTGTTTTGTGTAACAGGGGACATGGAGGGTTGTTTTGTGTAACATGGGAAATGGAGGTATGTTGTGTGTGTGACAGTGGAAATGGAGGATTGTTGTGTGTGACAGGGTAAATGGATGGTTGTTCCGTGTGACAGGGGACATGGAGGGTTGTTTTGTGTAACTGGGAAATGGAGGATTATTGTGTGTGCCAGGGGAAATGGAGGATTGTTGTGTGTGACAGGGGAAATGGAGAGTTGTTTTGTGTAACATGGGAAATGGAGGGTTGTGTGTGACAGGGGAAATGGAGGGTTGTTTTTTGTAACATGGGAAATGGAGGATTTATGTGTGTGACAGGGGAAATGGAGGGTTGATGTGTGTAACAGTGGACATGGAGGGTTGTTTTTTGTAACAGGGGAAATGGAGGGTTGTGTGTGACAGGGGAAATTGAGGGTTATTGTGTGTGAAAGGAGAAATGGAGGGTTGTTGTGTGTGACAGGGTAAATGGGGGTTGTTTTGTGTGACAGGGTAAATGGAGGGTTGTTCCGTGTGACAGGGGAAATGGAGGGTTGTTGCGTGAGACAGGGTAAATGGAGGGTTGTTGCGTGAGACAGGGTAAATGGAGGGTTGTTGCGTGAGACAGGGTAAATGGAGGGTTATTGTGTGTGACAGGTGAAATGGAATGTTTTTGTTTGTGACAGGGGAAATGGAATGTTGTTGTGTCTGACAGAGCAAACTGAGGGTTGTTGGGTGTGACAAACACACTTTGGCACCTTGCCAAGATAGTATAGGAGGAAACATGAGAATAAAACCAGGAGGAGAACATGTCAGAGAAACAGACTCGATACCAGTACCCCCGTATATAGCCTCGTTATTGTTATTTTATTATGTGACTTTTTATCATTTTTTACTTTAGTTTATTTGGTAAATATTTTCTTAACTCTTCTTGAACTGCACTGTTGGTTAAGGGCTTGTAAGCAGGCATTTCACGGTAAGGTCTACACTTGTTTTCAGCTCACGTGACAAAGTTGGATTCGATTTGATTTAATCTCTAGACCACTGTCATTACCTTCCTTTTTACTCTCTATGGCCTTGATTCTGATTGGATGACAGAACAGGTGATGAATGCATTCATTAATATCGATCAGCCCTGTTCACAAACATGGAAATACAGCTAAAATACAGTACATGTACATGATATGAATACCAGTTCCCATGTTCCTTTAGTGCCCCTTAGTGGTGAGACGATGTATTTACACCCTGGGCTTTTTCTTTCTTTCTTTCTTTCTTTCTTTTGTTCCTCTGAGTAAAGAAAAATAAATAATATAATATTCCTATTTCTATTTTTACCGATACACTTTCTACAGCAAGTCATTACAATGAAAAATTAAGTATGTTATAATAGACACATTTGGTGGTTTAGACCTCATGTAGTCCTTACAGATTTAGACCTCATGTAGTCCTTACAGATTTAGACCTCATGTAGTCCTTACAGATTTAGACCTCATGTAGTCCTTACAGATTTAGACCTTATGTAGTCCTTACATATTTAGACCTCATGTAGTCCTTACAGATTTAGACCTCATGTAGTCATTACAGATTTAGACCTCATGTAGTCCTTACAGATTTAAACCTCATGTAGTCCTTACATATTTAGACCTCATGTAGTCCTTACAGATTTAGACCTCATGTAGTCCTTACAGATTTAGACCTCATGTAGTCCTTACATATTTAGACCTCATATAGTCCTTACAGATTTAGACCTCATGTAGTCCTTACAGATTTAGACCTCATGTAGTCCTTACAGATTTAGACCTCATGTAGTCCTTACAGATTTAGACCTCATGTAGTCCTTGCAGATTTAGACCTCATGTAGTCCTTACATATTTAGACCTCATGTAGTCCTTACAGATTTAGACCTCATGTAGTCCTTACAGATTTAGACCTCATGTAGTCCTTACAGATTTACACCTCATGTAGTCCTTACAGATTTAGACCTCATGTAGTCCTTACAGATTTAGACCTCATGTAGTCCTTACAGATTTACACCTCATGTAGTCCTTACAGATTTAGACCTCATGTAGTCCTTACAGATTTAGACCTCATGTAGTCCTTACAGATTTAGACCTCATGTAGTCCTTACAGATTTAGACCTCATGTAGTCCTTACAGATTTAGACCTCATGTAGTCCTTACAGATTTAGACCTCATGTAGTCCTTACAGATTTAGACCTCATGTAGTCATTACAGATTTAGACCTCATGTAGTCCTTACAGATTTAGACCTCATGTAGTCCTTACAGACTTAGACCTTGTGCTGCTCCTACGGAGTCAGGATGGCTGAGCGGTGTAAGGTGCCTCGTCAAGGTTGAAGTCTCTGCTCGAGTGGTGGTGTCAAATCCAACTACTGATAATATTTTGCTAAATCGATCAATGTAATTTAGTGAATGTCATATTGCATTTGATAGCATGATAGTAAATTAATTAAACACTTTTATTATGGTATAAATGAAACATTTTATCATAGTCTAAATGAAAAGTTATTCAAATAGTTTAATTAGCCAACAGTTAATACTACTGTAGTCTAGATGGAGGACACGCATATCATTAGCACAGTATTTGCGTGGCTGAGTGGTTAAGGTGATGGACTCGAAAACCATTGGCATCTTGACCCACTGGATCGAATGCTGCCGACAACGTTATTGGTTTTTGTAAGTTCCTGTCAAAGGCACCTCCCCTTCAACAAAACTCAGATTGCGTGTGAAGCCCTTTTACCACATGAGGGCACCCTCCACTTTCACGTATCAGCTATGTACAAAACATTATGAACACCTTCCGAATATTGAGTTGAGACTGGACTCAGAACAGCCTCAATTAGTCAGGGCACGGACTACAAGGTGTGGAAAGCATTCCAGAAAGACGTTGGCCCATGTTCACTCCAATGCTTGCCACAGTCGCTTCAAGTTGGCTGGATGTCCTTTGAGTAGTGGGACATTCTTGATACACACAGGAAACTGATGTGTGAAAAACCCAGCAGCGTTGCAGTTCTTGACACCAACCGGTCCGCCTGGCACCTTTTACCATACCTCGTTCAAAGACACTTAAATATTTTGTCTTGCCCATTCACCCTTTGAATGTCACACATACACAATCAGTGTCTTAATTGTGTCATGGCTTAAAAATCCTTCTTTAACCTGTCTCCTCTCCTTCATCTACACTGATTGAAATGGATTTAACCAGGGACATCAATAAGGGTTTATAGCTTTCACCTGGATTCACCAGGTCAGTCTATGTCATGGAAAGAGCTGTAGTCCTTAATATTTTGTATACTTTTTATGTCTCTGGTATGGTATATGTGAGGTATCACCTGTATTCATTTCAGTAACTCTATGCCAGTGGAAGGTTAAAGGAATAGTCCATTCTCAAATCAAATTAATTTGGCTTCAAAATGTATTGATTTAAGGCATAGTATGTGATTTGGTAAGCTGACGGTTGGTATTGGGGAAATATTATGTCACCCTTAGGTACAGAATAGTAATTTGTGTATGTAGATGTGTTTTGGCTTCTTCTTTGTATCTTCACATTTGAATGAAAGAGTAGGCATTAATTGAAGCAAATATCATGAACAGTAAGTAGCATATTTTACAGTACACACAGAGGAAATTTAGCCCAGAATCACTTATTAAATATTTAAACTGAGGTAGTAATGTGTTCTCTTACTCTTCCTGTCACGCTCTGATCTGTTTCACCTGTCCTTGTGATTGTCTCCACTCCCTCCAGGTGTCGCTGATTTCCCCCAGTGTGTTTCCTGTCTCTCAGTGCCAGTTCGTCTTGTATGTTCCAAGTCAACCAACGTTTTTTCCCAAACTCCAACCATTGCTATTCTCCTTTTTCTAGTCTTCCTGGTTTTGACCCTTGCCTGTTCTGGACTCTGTACCTGGCTGCCTGACCATTCTGCCTGCCTTGACCACGAGCCTTTCTGACACTCTGTACCTCCTGGACTCTGATCTGGTTTTGACCTTTTGCCTGTCCACGGCCGTTCTCTAGTTTACTCCTTTTGGATTAATAAACATTGTAAGAGTCCAACCATCTTTCTCCTGTGTCTCGCATGGTGTCATGGTACTTTCTCTCTCATCCCATCTCTCTCCCCCTCTATCCCCTCTCTCTCCCCCTCTATCCCCTCTCTCTCTCTCAAATCAAATGTTAAATGTGCCGGATATAACAGGTCAAATCAAAGCAAATGTATTGGTCACATACACATGTTTAGCAAATGTTATTGCGGTTGTTGCGAAATGATTGTGTTTCTTGCTCCAACAGTGCAGTAATATCTAAGAAGTAATATCTAACAATTTCGCAACAATACACACAATGCATGAGCGGCATAGACTACAATAGAGTACAGTATATACATATAATACTTTTTTTTACCTTTATTTAACTAGGCAAGTCAGTTGAGAAACAAATATAGTTTTCACTGAGGGCCTAGGAACATTGGGACAAATGCCTTGTTCAGGGGCACAACGACATATTTTTACTTCGTCAGCGCAGGTTACCTCTGGGATCTTGTAACCTTTCGGTTGCTAGTCCAACTCACTAACCAGTAGGCTACCTGCTGCCCAAGGTAAGAGGAGTAATGCAAAATATGTACACATTATAAAGTGACTAGCATTCCATTATTAAAGTGGCCAGTGATTTCAAGTCTATGTATATATGGCAGCAGCCTCTAAGGTGCTAGTGATGGCTATTTAACAGTCTGACGGCCTTGAGATAGAAGCTGTTTTTCAGTCTCTCAGTCCCAGCTTTGATACACCTGCACTGACCTTGTCTTCTGGATAACAGCGGGCTGAGCAGGGAGTGGCTCTGGTGGTTGTTGTACTTAATTATCTTGTTGGTCTTCCTGTGACATTGTGTGATGTAGGAGTCCTGGAGGGCAGGTAGTTTGCCCCGGGTGATGCGTTGGGCAGACCACACCAGTTGCAGGCAGTGCTGTTGTCGTACCAAACAGTGATACAGCCCTACAGGATGCTCTCCATTGTGCATCTGTGAAAGTTTGTGAGGGTTTTAGGTGCCAAGCCAAATTTCTTCAGCCGCCTGAGGTTGAAGAGGTGCAGTTGTGCCTTCTTCACCACACTGTCTGTGTGGGTGGACCCTTTCAGTTGGTCAGTGATCTGTACGCCGAGGAACTTGAAGCTTTCCTTCTTCTTCACTGCAGTCCTGTCTATGTGGATATGGGGGTGCTCCCTCTGCTGTTTCCTGAAGTCCACGATCAGCTCCTTTGTTTTGTTGATGTTGAGTGAGAGGTTATTTTCCTGGCACCACACTCCCTGGGCCCTCACCTCCTCCCTGTAGGCTGTCTCGTGTACTTACACGCCCTTAACCAACAATGCAGTTCAAGAAATAGAGTTAAGATTTTTTCTCTCTAAATAAGCTCAAGTAAAATATAAATAATAAATAAAACAATAAAATTTAAATAACGAGGCTATATACAGGCGGTACCAGTACTGAGTCAATGTGCGAGGGTACAGGTTAGTTGAGATCATTTGTACAAGTAGGTTGGCGTCAATGTAAGTAGTCCAGGTGGCCATTTGATTAATTGTTCAGCAGTCTTATGGCTTGGGGGTAGAATCTGTTAAAAACCTTTTTGATCTAGACTTGGCGCACCAGTACTGCTTGCCGTGCGGTAGCAGAGAGAACAGTCTATGACTCTCTCCCCCTTCTCTCCCTCTCTCTCCCGTGTCTCTGTCTCATCCACTTTCTCTCGCTCTTTCTCTCTATTTCTGTGTCATTGCACTCTAGGGGAAACAGGGCGGGACATGCTCAGGTGATTCCATGGAAGAGACTAGATGAAGAAAACAACAATTGTCTCACAGGAAAACAGACCTGTACACACGCCTGCAGACATATCGCAACACCCACACACATACACAAACTTGTTGTTGTTGGAAGGCAAGATGTGATAATAGCCGTGTCTGTACAATGTAATGGCTTTGACATCAACTTGGCTGAGTTTGGCATTGGCTTTGATACCACTTTAATAACTCTACCTACATGTACATAATTACCTCAATTACCTTGAGACCGGTGCCCCCCGCACATTGACACAGTGACACGTTGACTCTGTACAGGTACCCCCTGTATATAGCCTCCACATTGACTCTGTACCAGTACCCCCTGTATATAGCCTCCACATTGACTCTGTACAGGTACCCCTGTATATAGCCTCCACATTGACTCTGTACAGGTACCCCCTGTATATAGCCTCCACATTGACTCTATACAGGTACCCCCTGTATATAGCCTCCACATTGACTCTGTACAGGTACCCCCTGTATATAGCCTCCACATTAACTCTGTACAGGTACCCCCTCTATATAGCCTCCACATTGACTCTGTACAGGTACCCCCTGTATATAGCCTCCACATTGACTCTACCGGTACCCCCTGTATATAGCCTCCACATTGACTCTGTACAGGTACCCCCTGTATATAGCCTCCACATTGACTCTGTACAGGTACCCCCTGTATATAGCCTCCACATTGACTCTGTACAGGTACCCCCTGTATATAGTCTCCACATTGACTCTGTACAGGTACCCCCTGTATATAGCCTCCACATTGACTCTGTACAGGTACCCCCTGTATATAGCCTCCACATTGACTCTGTACAGGTACCCCCTGTATATAGCCTCCACATTGACTCTGTACAGGTACCCCTGTATATAGCCTCCACATTGACTCTGTACAGGTACCCCCTGTATATAGCCTCCACATTGACTCTGTACAGGTACCCCTGTATATAGCCTCCACATTGACTCTGTACAGGTACCCCCTGTATATAGCCTCCACATTGACTCTGTACAGGTACCCCCTGTATATAGCCTCCACATTGACTCTGTACAGGTACCCCCTGTATATAGCCTCCACATTGACTCTGTACAGGTACCCCCTGTATATAGCCTCCACATTGACTCTGTACAGGTACCCCCTGTATATAGCCTCCACATTGACTCTGTACAGGTACCCCCTGTACATAGCCTCCACATTGACTCTGTACAGGTACCCCCTGTATATAGCCTCGCTATTGTTATTTACTGCTGCCCTTTCATCATTTGTTATTCTTATTGTTATTCTTGTTATTCTTACTTTTTATGGATTTTCTTCAACTGCATTGTTGGTTAAGGGCTTGTAAGTAAGCGTTTCATTGTAAGGTTGTATTCCTGTTCCTGTTGATTTGATTTAATGGTATGAATGACTAATAGCTCCTAAGAAGTTATTGGGAAAACAAGATAAACCTGTCTGTAGATTTCTCACCTGCATGACTGGAGGCTTCTCTGGATGAGTACAAGATTAGCCCATCTTCAAACCGACTACAATACCTGAGGTTTCCATTCTGGGGTTTTCTTATCTGTGTAATCCTTTGGGGGATTTGAATCATGACAGTTTAACAGACAGTTCCGAGAGTATTTGTCTGTAATCATTATAATGTAATAACTTAATTTATATATAATATAATATAAATGTTTGATTTTGTAAATGTTCAATTAACATGTCTTGTTTTGGTATAGTGATACTGAAAGAGCCCAATTCTTTAGTTTCTCTGCATGTGTTGTTTTGGCTTAATCCTTATAATCCTGATCTCTGACCAAAACAGTTCCAGAGTATTTCTCTGTTATAGTGACAGGTCACGACAACATTTATATTTAACGACAACACACCTCTACCCTGTTATATTCTCAGGAATCATTTCTACTCTGTTCTATTCTCAGGAATCATCTATGTTTTGTTCTATTCTCAGGAATTATCTTTGTTTTGTTATATTCTTAGGAATCATTTCTACTCTGTTCTATTCTCAGGAATCATCTATGTTTTGTTCTATTCTCTGGAATAATTTCTAATCTGTTCTATTCTCAGGAATCATCTATGTTTTGTTCTATTCTCAAGAATTATCTTTGTTTTGTTATATTCTTAGGAATCATTTCTACTCTGTTCTATTCTCAGGAATCATCTATGTTTTGTTCTATTCTCTGGAATAATTTCTACTCTGTTCTATTCTCAGGAATCATCTTTGTTTTGTTCTATTCTTAAGGAATAATTTCTACTCTGTTCTATTCTCAGGAATCATCTATGTTTTGTTCTATTCTTAGGAATCATTTCTACTCTGTTCTATTCTCAGGAATAATTTCTACTCTGTTCTATTCTAATGACAACATCTCTACTCTGTTCTATTCTCAGGAATAATTTTTACTCTGTTCTATTCTAATGACAACATCTCTACTCTGTTCTATTCTCAGGAATAATTTCTACTCTGTTCTATTCTAATGACAACATCTCTACTCTGTTCTATTCTTAGGAATCATTTCTACTCTGTTCTATTCTAATGACAACATCTCTACTCTGTTCTATTCTCAGGAATAATTTCTACTCTGTTCTATTCTAATGACAACATCTCTACTCTGTTCTATTCTTAAGGAATAATTTCTACTCTGTTCTATTCTCAGGAATCATCTATGTTTTGTTCTATTCATAGGAATCATTTCTACTCTGTTCTATTCTCAGGAATAATTTCTACTCTGTTCTATTCTAATGACAACATCTCTACTCTGTTCTATTCTCAGGAATAATTTCTACTCTGTTCTATTCTAATGACAACATCTCTACTCTGTTCTATTCTTAGGAATCATTTCTACTCTGTTCTATTCTAATGACAACATCTCTACTCTGTTCTATTCTCAGGAATCATTTCTACTCTGTTCTATTCTAATGACAACATCTCTACTCTGTTCTATTCTTAGGAATCATTTCTACTCTGTTCTATTCTAATGACAACATCTCTACTCTGTTCTATTCTCAGGAATAATTTCTACTCTGTTCTATTCTAATGACAACATCTCTACTCTGTTCTATTCTCAGGAATAATTTTTACTCTGTTCTATTCTAATGACAACATCTCTACTCTGTTCTATTCTTAAGGAATCATTTCTACTCTGTTCTATTCTCAGGAATCATCTATGTTTTGTTCTATTCATAGGAATCATTTCTACTCTGTTCTATTCTAATGACAACATTTCTACTCTGTTCTATTCTCAGGAATAATTTTTACTATGTTCTATTCTAATGACAACATCTCTACTCTGTTCTATTCTTAAGGAATCATTTCTACTCTGTTCTATTCTCAGGAATCATCTATGTTTTGTTCTATTCTTAGGAATCATTTCTACTCTGTTCTATTCTAATGACAACATCTCTACTCTGTTCTAATCTCAGGAATAATTTCTACTCTGTTCTATTCTAATGACAACATCTCTACTCTGTTCTATTCTCAGGAATAATTTCTACTCTGTTCTATTCTAATGACAACATCTTTACTCTGTTCTATTCTTAGGAATCATTTCTACTCTGTTCTATTCTAATGACAACATCTCTACTCTGTTCTATTCTCAGGAATAATTTCTACTCTGTTCTATTCTAATGACAACATCTCTACTCTGTTCTATTCTAATGACAACATCTCTACTCTGTTCTATTCTCAGGAATAATCCATATTCTATTGCCTTGAGCTCTCTGTTATAAAACACATTCTCAATGGGATAAAGGACAAATAAAACCAAACAAAAATAACTAAATGGGCCGCATTGAATGAAACTTTTCTATTCTGAACTGCTGATTAGTTCCTGTACACAGCACTATGTTCATAATACAAACATAGAGTATTTATAATAATAATACCTCCTAAAACATTTCAATATGAAAGAGTTGTGACCAAGTGTATGACGTCTACATGGATGTTATGTACGTACAACAAAGTCGATTGGCCCTTTTTCAACTTAAGTAGTTTCATACATTGCTATGTTTTTATTTAGAAATCCCTTTTACAAAAAGTCCCATTTTACATAACATCATTACTAAATTTTAGACAAACCAGTTACCACACCCCGGTGTCAGGGATGGCTTACTCTGGAAATTCCTTTGGTCTCTACCGAGTTCAAATAATTCAATTGGGCAATCCTCTGGAGTGGGCGTGGTTTACAGATTTGCCCCGCCCGCGGTGTCTTTGATTGACATTGCTCAAGAGCATCTGCAGCCAGCAAACCGTGAGTTCTCGCTCTGTCTGTTGAAGAGACATGGATTTGGTGCTGCTGCTGATCATGTTCACTTCCCGTTATAGTCACACACCAACATCTCTGCTCTAGCAGGCTTTTTTAACGTCGGTCACCTCTAAACCTACTGACAAACGGGGATATATTATATGCTCTCTTTTTTTTATTTTCTCTCTCTTTCGGTCTCAGTCGCAATCTCTCGATCGCTTATCGGTGAGAAAGAGGTAGGCAGGCTTGTTTCCCCGTGGAAGAGGGCAGCCTATAGCGGGGGCCAAGGGCATTTACTCCGTGATCTCGTTGTCTGGATGGTTTCTGATTCTGGTGATTTTTATAATATTTAATTTGAATCATGGCGACTGATTCCCCTGCCCGGAGTCTGGATGAGATCGACCTGTCTGCTCTACGGGTAAGATAAACCCGGATCTACATTATGTATCTGTTTCAGTATCAGAGATGGCTACTACTCTCTCTCTCTGTGTGTCTCTGTGTCTCTGTCTCTCTCTCTGTGTCTCTCTCTCTGTGTCTCTCTCTCTGTCTCTCTCTCTCTCTCTCTCTCTCTCTCTCTCTCTCTCTCTCTCTCTCTCTCTCTCTCTCTCTCTCTCTCTCTCTCTCTCTCTCTCTCTCTCTCTGTGTGAGAGAGAGAGAGACAACGCTTCTAAAATGGGTCAAATTCCACATCCCTCCCTACAGCCACCAACATGGCAGACTGGCCTACCGATGTTTGTACATGAGCAAAACATATCCGAAAATCGAATTGTGCAGAGGCCTATAAAGCGCTGTTCATAGCCTAATGGCAGGTGGTTATACAATGTAACACAACAGAGGAACATACTCAGTGGAAAAACGTCAAACAAGTGTTTCTCTTTCGGCTGATTTACTAACGATTTAGCAAGGTAAACAATGGTAGGTATGAAATGGCATGACAGCATAGCAGTGTAATCTGATGTCATGCGGGGGGGGGGGGGGGGTACGCGGTGCTTCGGTGGTCTCGGTTTTTAGGTCTGAATATGTCGCTTTCATTGAGCCAGTCCGCGGTGGAATGTAGCCTACACACACACACACAAACACGGCATGTTAATATGAGTCTACCAAAACAGCCTGGTAGCTTTCATGGGCATTTACTGTATGTATACATTATACATTAAGGCATTCATGCAAACTGTGTGTGTGTGTGTGTGTGTGTGTGTGTGTGTGTGTGTGTGTGTGTGTGTGTGTGTGTGTGTGTGTGTGTGTGTGTGTGTGTGTGTGTGTGTGTGTGTGTGTGTGTGTGTGTGTGTGTGCGTGAACAACAAATGTCACTCACTGTTAAACATGGGTAGAGAGAGTCCTCTACAAAGGATACTATTAAATAATCACTAAGTATCTATTTACATATAATACTGTATATTGTCTATTTTACATTACCTTGATATATTGAATATGCCAATATGGTTATATGTTGGTATAACCATCAGTGTAGATGCTAAACTCTGCTAAGCCAGTAATGCTAGTGGCTAGGATACCTGTAGACTGTGTTGTCTGTGTACTCTTAGGAAAAATGATTCCAAATGGGTTCTGCGGCTGTCCCCATAGGAGAACCCTTTTTGTTTCCAGGTAGAACCCTTTTTGGTTGCAGGTATAACTGTGTTGGTTTCCATGTAGAACCCTGTGTGGAAAGGGTTCTACATGGAAACCAAACGGGTTGTACCTGCAACCAAAATTGATTATTCAAAGGTTTCTCCTATGGGGACAGACAAAGAACCCTTTATGGTTCTAAATTGCAATTTATTTTCTAAGAGTGTAGACTGGGTCTATACGCTACTGTTACTGCACTCTCTGGTTACTTCGTGAACCCTGAGAAAAGACACACACACACACTGCATGATGGATACACCTACTCTGCAAGATGCTGTGTGTGTGTTTGCATTTGTTTGTGTGTGTGTGTGGTCAGGTACTGTGTATAGATATAAGCTATGACCCACAGACAGCTACACAGACTAGTATAAAGGATGATAGGCAGTTTTTTCATGTCATTATAGAATCTCCATTACATAACAGAACTCACAATAAATCAAATCAAATCAAATCAAATTCTATTTGTCTCATACACATGGTTAGCAGATGTTAATGCGATTGTAGTGAAATGCTTGTGCTTCTAGTTCCGACAATGCAGTAATAACCAACAAGTAATCTAACTAACAATTCCAAAACTACTGTCTTATACACAGTGTAAGGGGATAAAGAATATGTACATAAAGATATATGAATGAGTGATGGTACAGAGCAGCATGACATAGTACTGTACATATAGGGAGCCATTTGACATCCCGGGTTGCCAGATTGGGTTGGTGTCATGGTAAGGATGAGGGCAGAGTCAGGTTTGACATTTTGGTAGAGGGCAGAGCCAGTCTATAGCTGAACTCTACAGTAGCATGTTGAGGTTGCCAGGTTGGACAGAGCAAGTCTAGACCTGAGCTGTACAGTAGCATGATTAATAATAATAATAATAATAATAATAATAATAATATAATAATATATGCCATTTAGCAGACGCTTTTATCCAAAGCGACTTACAGTCATGTGTGCATACATTCTACGTATGGGTGGTCCCGGGGATCGAACCCACTACCCTGGCGTTACAAGCGCCATGCTCTACCAACTGAGCTACAGAAGGACCACCATTAGTTGCCAGGTTGGGCAGAGCCAGTCTAGCTGAGTTGTACAGTGGCCTGTTCAGGTTGTGCAGAGCCAGTCTAGCTGAGATGTACAGTGGCCTATTGAGGTTGCCAGGTTGGGCAGAGCCAGTCTAGCTGAGCTGTACAGTGGCCTGTGTGGATTACAGTTCTCCACCAGTCAGTCGCAGACATTAATCCACTGGTTAGTGGGTCACTGGCTAGACTGGCCTAGGAACCGCTGGACAGACGAGTGTGTGTGTGTGTTGGGAAATCCTGACTGAGAAGTGGTTAGAGAATTGGTGATACAGCACACCCACACGCACAGTCAGAAGCCAGGCAGTCAGCTGATGACATCAACAGACAACAGATCAGCAGGACAGCACTGACCACACACTCAGTCACTCACACACACACACACACACACACACACACACACACACACACACACACACACACACACACACACACACACACACACACACACACACACACACACACACACACACACACAGGACAGCACTGACCACACACTCCGTCACTCACACACACACACACACACACACACACACACACACACACACACACACACACACACACACACACACACACACACACACACACACACACACACACACACACACACACACACACACACACACACACACACACACACACACACACATAGGTGTAGGGTGAGGAGCTGATGAATGAGAGAGACAAAGAAAAAGGGGGAACGAGGAAGGGAGAGAGAACTAGATGGAGAGTGAGAGAAAGAGAGAAAGAGAGAGATTGAGTGCCAGTTATGTCACAGATGACACCCTATCCTCCATTACTTTTGGCCAGAGCACTAGCCGTTATATAGAGGACACTCTCAACCTAAACCCACCTACGCCCCAGAACTGACCAACGAGCATATTATTCATGAACTATCTGGGCGTGTTGTACTCAAATGTCTCCCCCTGTATGTGTCTGGGTGACCTAATTTCCCGCTGAGCCACAAGACCCCCTTATTCACACTCTTTCCGTAGCCACACACACACACACACACACACACTTTAGAGACATAGAGTTTGAAGAATGTATACAAGGCCTCACGAGGAGCTGAACAGAGAATAAGATTCATCAGCAGAGAGAGAACATTTGTGTGAGTCATCCGGTACAGTAGAGTCCTTCTCTCATGACAGTGGTTGTTTAGATAGGACCAGTTACAACGTGACTCCCATAATCCACTAACCTGCTATAATCTAATCATCTCACACACAACCTGTGAGCCCATTCTGTTGTATTAAATAGTCATGATATAACGGACACTTTTCTATCAGTTAGCCTGAGGATATGAATGAACTGGAGCAGCAACAACACTCTGTTAGACTCTGTACACACACACACACACACACACACACACACACACACACACACACACACACACACACACACACACACACACACACACACACACACACACACACACACACACACACACACACACACACACACACACACACACACACACACACACACACACACACACACACACACACACACTTAGACACACTTGATCACTAATTATTGTGTGGGCTTGTTTAGAAGAGTGAGTGTTTCTGTGTTTCTCATTGTACCACAGTAGGTAAAGAAGGGAAGAACAGATGAGGAGATGAGAGAGAACATAAAAGAGAGTAGAAGTGCCACAGTGGTGCTTAGATACTGCTGGAATGAGAGATGGAGGGAGAGACGGATGGAGAGTAAAACCACCACAGCCAAAAGGCTCAAGTCTGTTGGAGTGAGAGAGCGATGGAGAGAGAGAGAGAGAATAAAAGAGAGTATGACAGTGCCATAGCATTTCTCAGAGACGGGCTGGAATGAGAGAGAACGAGAGAACTAAACTGTGTGAGCTACATATGCCTACTCAGGCTGGCTGGAGATGAATGGAGAGAGAAAGAGAGAGAGAGTTGAAGTGAGAGAAGAGAGTGAAAGAGAGAGTGAGGGCTACAGAGGGGGGAGTTGAATTCCAGCTATTGTTGGAATGCCTTAGCAACACAGCAAAGTGTGTGTGTGTGTGTGTGTGTCTGTCTGTGTGTGTTTGTAAGGTCACTGGGTTCTCTGCTGGGGTCTAGCGATTCCTCTTGTAAACTCCACTGTCTAGTAAGCTGATCGTTATGAAGCCACTTTAGATTGGTATCGACAGTAGCAATCTATTAGCATCAGCTAGCTTCAAGCTAACTTTCTTTTGCCTATCTCTGGTGGCTAGCATCAAGCTAACTGTCTATATGTTTTGGGGCTGGCATCAAACTAACTGTCTATATGTGCTTGCATCAACATAACAGTCTATCTGTCTGGGGTGGGGACTAGCATCAAGCTAACAGTCTATAGCTTATGCCTGGGGGCTAGCATCAAGCTAACACCTCTATAACTGCCAGCTTCGAGCTAAATGTCTGTTTGCTCTGTGACTCTGAATCTGTCTCTCTTCAGGACCCAGCAGGAATCTTTGAGCTGGTGGAGTTGGTGGGCAATGGAACCTACGGACAGGTGTACAAGGTAAGACATACACTTCTTTCTCTCCCCCCAGGTCTCCCTCTCTCCCCCCTGGTCTCCCTCTCTCCCCCTGGTCTCCCTCTCTCCCCCCTGGTCTCCCTCTCTCCCCCTGGTCTCCCTCTCCCCCTGGTCTCCCTCTCTCCCCCTAGTCTCCCTCTCTACCCCCTGGTCTCCCTCTCTCCCCCTGGTCTCCCTCTCTCCCCCTGGTCTCCCTCTCTCTCACCCCTGGTCTCCCTCTCTCCCCCTGGTCTCCCTCTCTCCCCCTGATCTCCCTCTCTCCCCCTGGTCTCCCTCTCTCCCCCCTGGTCTCCCTCTCCCCCTATCTCTTATCAGTAGGAAACAGTCATTTGTATCTGACAAGATGCAGAGGGATGTATATGTCAGGACACAGGATGTGACTGAGCGATTTCCCGTCTCTGCCTCTGTCAGGGGTTTATGTTTGATTGGCGTAATGGTGGCTCGGGGTCTCAGTTGCTCCAGTGTGAGCCCAAGTGTCACTGTCTTTTTTTACAAACCTCCTTTCCTCTCCTCTCCTTTCGTTTCCTCTCCTTTCTTTATCTGTCCTCTCCTCTCCCGTGAAGTCATTCCTTTATAGATGCACCTTTGAATATGTTGTTTCAACTGTGTTCATTAGAGATGGGAATTGCCAGGGACCTTGCGATATGATATTATCACCATACTTAGGTGCCGATGCGATGTGTATTGTGATTCTCACGATTCTATATGTATCGTGATTCGATACTGTGATTTTATTGCGATTCGATGTTCCAGACATATTGCTCACCATATGTCTGCTGCAGGGAGACGAGGGACAAGAGCCACGAGAAAACCAAATCAAAGTCACCGAAATAAAAGTGCTGAAAACAAATTGGCTCCCAATTTAAAATCAGATGGATAACAAGCTATGAAGGTAATATACTGGGTTTTTGGTGCAGGTACAGGTACAGCCAACTCGCACAAAAATAATGTTGCGATATTGTCCAAACGTTACGATCCAAAAATAATATCCTGATTATGTAACTGTATCAATATTTCCCCCCCGTCACTAGTGTTCATGTTTGTGTATAATGGACTAGTGTGTGTGTGAAGGTCATGTTGGAATGGGGAGTAGAGTTGTGCTCTGATTGGATAAACAAAAGAGGTCAGCTAGAGGTCAACACTGTTAGCCACAGATAACGTTTGACAGCCTCTTCCGTATGTGTGTGTGTGTTTCTGTGCATTTGTGAGAGAAAATGCGCAAGAGTGGTGTTTCTGTGAGACTTGCATCTTGTGCATGTGTGTTTGTGTGTCTGCGCGTGCTTGTGTGTGTGGGGTGTGTGAGAGTTATGTGAGTTCAGTTATTGCTGACGATGCTCTCTGACTGAAAGTCACGCCTCATTTGCTGGATGACATTCAGCCTGTCTACTGTAATACACTATACACTACTAATACACTATAGCCATATAGGCCCACTGCAATATACTGTAGTAAATACTAACCCTAACCATGTCTACTGTAATAAATCAAATCAAATCAAATGTATTTATATAGCCCTTCGTACATCAGCTGATATCTCAAAGTGCTGTACAGAAATACACTATACACTACTAATACACTATAGCCATATAGGCCCACTGCAGTATACTGTAGTATATACTAACCTTAACCATGTTTACTGTAATACACTATAGCCATATAGGCCCACTGCAGTACTGCAGTATATTGTAGTATATACTAACCCTAACCCTGTCTACTGTAATATACTATAGCCATATAGGCCCACTGCTGTACTGCAGTATACTGTAGTATATACTAACCCTGTCTACTGCAGTATACTGTAGTATATACTAACCCTGTCTACTGCAGTTTACTGTAGTATATACAAACCCTGTCTACTGCAGTTTACTGTAATATATACACACCCTGTCTACTGCAATATACTGTAGTATATACTAACCCTGTCTACTGCAGTATACTGTAGTATATACTAACCCTGTCTACTGCAGTATACTGTAGTATATACTAAACCTGTCTACTGCAGTATTCTGTAGTATATACTAACCCTGTCTACCACAGTATACTGTAGTATATACTAAACCTGTCTACTGCAGTATACTGTAGCTGTATCTTTTAACCCCAGTGGAGAGGATCAAAAGTTCCCTGACAACATGAAATAGTGCCTTCACACAGACAGTGTGGTGAAGAAGGCGCAACCGCAGGGCTCTCCAGAGGGTGTTGCGATCTGCCCAACGCATCACCGGGGGCACACAGCACCGGTTGGGTATAATGTGTATATTTATGTTGTGTATATTCAGGGCGCATTTGTAAAATAGTCCAAGGTCTCTATGTTTTCCCTGTTCCAATAAAAGTGACATACAATCAAAATAACGCTAACATCTAGCAACCCAAAGGTTGTTTGTTCGAATTTCATCACGCACAACTTTAGCATTTTAGCTAATTAGCAACCTTGCAAATACTTACTACTTTTTAGTCTTTTCAACTACTTAGCATGCTAGCTAGCCCTAACCTTAACCCTTTAAATGTAACGTTAACCCCTCACCTAGCTAATGTTAGCAACAAAAAATTGGAATTCGTAACATATAGTACGAATTGCAACTCGAAACATATCGTACAAATTGTAAATCGTAACATATCATACGAAATGGATGTGTAGGGCGTGAGATGTGACTGAAATGTTGCATGTGGGGAGAAAGCAGCGCGTTAGAGCGAGAAAGGGTGGAGGAGGAGGCTTGGCTTGAAGCGCTGGGCTTCTTGTTATGACATGTGTTATCTGGATTAGGCTAAGATAATTATATCTACGGAGAAGAGGCTTCTATCAAGTAACTTTAAATGTCCCTTGAACATTCAAAGGCACACTTCCTGCCCTCCAGGACGTCCACAGAACCGGGTGTCACAGGAAGGCCTAGAAGATCATCAAAACCTCAACCACCCGAGCCATGGCCTGTTCACCCCACAACCATCTATTCAAATCAAATCAAAGTTTATTTGTCACGTGTGCCGAATACAACAGGTTTTAGCCTTACAGTGAAATGCTGACTTACTGGCTCTAACCAATGGTGCCAAAAAAAGGTGTGTGTGTGTGTGTGTGTGTGTAGGTAAGTAAAGAAATAAAACAACAGTAAAAATATATTTGAAATAAGAGTAGCAAGGCTATATACAGACACCTGTTAGTCAGGCTTATTGAGGTAGTATGTACATGTAGGTATTGTTAAAGTGACTATGCATATAGGATGAACAGAGAGTAGCAGAAGCGTAAAAGTGGGGTTGGCGGGTGGAGGGACACAATGCAGACAGCCAGGTTAGCCAATGTGCGGGAGCACTGGTTGGTCGGGCCGATTTAGGTCGTATGTACATGAATATATAGTTAAAGTGACCATGCATATAAGATAAACAGAGAGTAGCAGCAGCGTAAAAGAGGGGGAGGGGGGGCACACAATGCATATAGTCTGTGGTTAAAAACTTTTGAGAAGCCTTTTTGTCCTAGACTTGGCACTCCGGTACCGCTTGCCATGCAGTAGTAGAGAGAACAGTCTATGACTGGGGTGGCTGGGGTCTTTGACAATTTTTATGGCCTTCCTCTGACAACGCCTGGTGTAGAGGTCCTGGAGGGCAGTATGCACTACCCTCTGAAGTTCCTTGCGGTCGGAGGCCCGAGCAATTGCTGTACCAGGCAGTGATGCAACCGGTCAGGATGCTCTCGATGTTGCAGCTGTAGAACCTTTTGAGGATCTCAGGACCCATGCCAAATCTTTTTAGTTTCCAGAGGGGGAATATGCTTTGTCGTGCCCTCTTCACGACTGTCTTGGTGTGTTTGGACCAATCTAGTTTGTTGTTGATGTGGACACCAAGGAATTTGAAGCTCTCAACCTGCTCCACTACAGCCCCGTCGATGAGAATAGGGACGTGCTCGGTGCTCCTTTTCCTGTAGTACACAATAATCTCCGTAGTCTTGGTTACATCTAGAAGGCGGAGACAGTACAGGCACTTCCAAGCTGGGACAGAGAGACTGAGAAACCTCTTCTATCTCCAGGCCATGAGACTGTTAAACAGTCACCACTAGCCAGCCTCCGCCCAGGACCCTGCCCTGACACTTAGTCACCTTACTTCACCCTACACCTTAGGGTTATGCCGTATGTACATAGACATGGAACACTAGTCACTTGAATGATGTTTACCTACTGTTTTTCCCACTTCTTACAGTGGGGCAAAAAAGTATTTAGTCAGCCACCAATTGTGCAAGTTCTCCTACTTAAAAAGATGAGAGAGGCCAGTAATTTTCATCATAGGTACACTTCAACTATGACAGACAAAATTAGAAAAAAAATCCAGAAAATCACATTGTTGTAACGGCGTTCGTCTGTTGAAAGAAGAGAGTCGGACTGAAATGCAGCGTGTAGGTTATTCATGACTTTAATGAAGGAATCGCGGTACATGAAATAACTGAAACTAAATACAAAAACATCAGAACAGAACGTGAAACTAATTACAGCCTATCTGGTGACTACAACACTGAGACAGGAACAAACACTCACGAATTACAAAGCGAAACTCAGGCTGTCTAAATACGGTTCCCAATCAGAGACAACGACAAGCACCTGACTCTGATTGAGAATCGCCCCAGGCAGCCAAGCCTAACTAGACACACCCCTAATCAGCCGCGATCCCAAATAATACAAAACCCAATATGAATACAACATATAAACCCATGTCACACCCTGGCTTACCCAAACATATAACAAAAACACAAAATACAATGACCAAGGCGTGACAATTGTAGGATTTTTTATGAATTTATTTGCAAATTATGGTGGAAAATAAGTTAACTGTTAACTGTAATGTACTTTAGTTCATCTCTTTCTACTTAACCTGTAGTGTAGTTAATCTCTTTCTAACTGAACCTGTTAACTGTAATGTACTGTAGTGTTCATCTCTTTCTAACTGAACCTGTTAACTGTAATGTAGTGTAGTTAATCTCTTTCTAACTGAACCTGTTAACTGTAATGTAGTGTAGTTAATCTCTTTATAACTGAACCTGTTAACTGTAATGTAGTGTAGTTCATCTCTTTATAACTGAACCTGTTAACTGTAATGTAGTGTAGTTCATCTCTTTCTAACTGAACCTGTTAAATGTAATGTAGTGTAGTTAATCTCTTTCTAACTGAACCTGTTAACTGTAATGTAGTGTAGTTAATATCTTTCTAACTGAACCTGTTAACTGTAATGTAGTGTAGTTCATCTCTTTCTAACTGAACCTATTAACTGTACTGTAGTGTAGTTCATCTCTTTCTAACTGAACCTGTTAAATGTAATGTAGTGTAGTTAATCTCTTTCTAACTGAACCTGTTATATGTAATGTAGTGTAGTTCATCTCTTTATAACTGAACCTGTTAACTGTAATGTAGTGTAGTTAATCTCTTTCTAACTGAACCTGTTAAATGTAATGTAGTGTAGTTAATCTCTTTCTAACTGAACCTGTTAAATGTAATGTACTGTAGTGTTCATCTCTTTCTAACTGAACCTATTAACTGTAATGTAGTGCAGTTAATCTCTTTCTAACTGAACCTGTTAACTGTAATGTAGTGTAGTTAATCTCTTTCTAACTGAACCTGTTAAATGTAATGTACTGTAGTGTTCATCTCTTTCTAACTGAACCTGTTAACTGTAATGTAGTGTAGTTCATTTCTTTCTAACTGAACCTGTTAAATGTAATGTAGTGTAGTTAATCTCTTTCTAACTGAACCTGTTAACTGTAATGTAGTGTAGTTAATCTCTTTCTAACTGAACCTGTTAACTGTAATGTAGTGTAGTTCATCTCTTTCTAACTGAACCTATTAACTGTAATGTAGTGTAGTGCATCTCTTTCTAACTGAACCTGTTAACTGTAATGTAGTGTAGTTCATCTCTTTCTAACTGAACCTGTTAACTGTAATGTAGTGTAGTTCATCTCTTTCTAACTGAACCTGTTAACTATAATGTAGTGTAGTTCATCTCTTTCTAACTGAACCTGTTAACTCTTTTAGTGTAGTTCATCTCTTTCTAACTGAACCTGTTAACTGTAATGTAGTGTAGTTCATCTCTTTCTAACTGAACCTGTTAACTGTCTTTTAGTGTAGTTCATCTCTTTCTACTTAACCTGTAGTGTAGTTCATCTCTTTCTAACTGAACCTGTTAACTGTAATGTACTGTAGTTCATCTCTTTCTACTTAACCTGTAGTGTAGTTCATCTCTTTCTAACTGAACCTGTTAACTGTAATGTAGTGTAGTTCATCTCTTTCTAACTGAGCCTGTTAACTGTAATGTAGTGTAGTTAATCTATTTCTACTTAAACTTTAGTTTAGTTCATCTCTTTCTAACTGAACCTGTTAACTGTGATGTACTGTAGTTCATTTCTTTCTAACTGAACCTGTTAACTGTAATGTAGTGTAGTTAATCTCTTTCTAACTGAACCTATTAACTGTAATGTAGTGCAGTTAATCTCTTTATAACTGAACCTGTTAACTGTAATGTAGTGTAGTTAATCTCTTTCTAACTGAACCTGTTAAATGTAATGTACTGTAGTGTTCATCTCTTTCTAACTGAACCTGTTAAATGTAATGTAGTGTAGTTCATCTCTTTCTAACTGAACCTGTTAACTGTAATGTAGTGTAGTTCATTTCTTTCTAACTGAACCTGTTAAATGTAATGTAGTGTAGTTAATCTCTTTCTAACTGAACCTGTTAACTGTAATGTAGTGTAGTTAATCTCTTTCTAACTGAACCTGTTAACTGTAATGTAGTGTAGTTCATCTCTTTCTAACTGAACCTGTTAACTATAATGTAGTGTAGTTCATCTCTTTCTAACTGAACCTGTTAACTGTCTTTTAGTGTAGTTCATCTCTTTCTAACTGAACCTGTTAACTGTAATGTAGTGTAGTTAATCTCTTTCTAACTGAACCTGTTAACTGTAATGTAGTGTAGTTCATCTCTTTCTAACCGAACCTATTAACTGTAATGTAGTGTAGTGCATCTCTTTCTAACTGAACCTGTTAACTGTAATGTAGTGTAGTTCATCTCTTTCTACTTAACCTATAGTGTAGTTCATCTCTTTCTAACTGAACCTGTTAACTGTAATGTAGTGTAGTTCATCTCTTTCTACTTAACCTGTAGTGTAGTTCATCTCTTTCTAACTGAACCTGTTAACTGTAATGTAGTGTAGTTCATCTCTTTCTAACTGAACCTGTTAACTGTCTTTTAGTGTAGTTCATCTCTTTCTAACTGAACCTGTTAACTGTAATGTAGTGTAGTTCATCTCTTTCTAACTGAACCTGTTAACTGTAATGTAGTGTAGTTCATCTCTTTCTAACTGAACCTGTTAACTCTTTTAGTGTAGTTCATCTCTTTCTAACTGAACCTGTTAACTGTAATGTAGTGTAGTTCATCTCTTTCTAACTGAACCTGTTAACTGTCTTTTAGTGTAGTTCATCTCTTTCTACTTAACCTGTAGTGTAGTTCATCTCTTTCTAACTGAACCTGTTAACTGTAATGTACTGTAGTTCATCTCTTTCTACTTAACCTGTAGTGTAGTTCATCTCTTTCTAACTGAACCTGTTAACTGTAATGTAGTGTAGTTCATCTCTTTCTAACTGAGCCTGTTAACTGTAATGTAGTGTAGTTAATCTATTTCTACTTAAACTTTAGTTTAGTTCATCTCTTTCTAACTGAACCTGTTAACTGTGATGTACTGTAGTTCATTTCTTTCTAACTGAACCTGTTAACTGTAATGTAGTGTAGTTAATCTCTTTCTAACTGAACCTATTAACTGTAATGTAGTGCAGTTAATCTCTTTATAACTGAACCTGTTAACTGTAATGTAGTGTAGTTAATCTCTTTCTAACTGAACCTGTTAAATGTAATGTACTGGATTGTTAATCTCTTTCTAACTGAACCTGTTAACTGTAATGTACTGTAGTGTTCATCTCTTTCTAACTGAACCTGTTAAATGTAATGTAGTGTAGTTCATCTCTTTCTAACTGAACCTGTTAACTGTAATGTAGTGTAGTTCATTTCTTTCTAACTGAACCTGTTAAATGTAATGTAGTGTAGTTAATCTCTTTCTAACTGAACCTGTTAACTGTAATGTAGTGTAGTTAATCTCTTTCTAACTGAACCTGTTAACTGTAATGTAGTGTAGTTCATCTCTTTCTAACTGAACCTGTTAACTATAATGTAGTGTAGTTCATCTCTTTCTAACTGAACCTGTTAACTGTCTTTTAGTGTAGTTCATCTCTTTCTAACTGAACCTGTTAACTGTAATGTAGTGTAGTTAATCTCTTTCTAACTGAACCTGTTAACTGTAATGTAGTGTAGTTCATCTCTTTCTAACCGAACCTATTAACTGTAATGTAGTGTAGTGCATCTCTTTCTAACTGAACCTGTTAACTGTAATGTAGTGTAGTTCATCTCTTTCTACTTAACCTATAGTGTAGTTCATCTCTTTCTAACTGAACCTGTTAACTGTAATGTAGTGTAGTTCATCTCTTTCTACTTAACCTGTAGTGTAGTTCATCTCTTTCTAACTGAACCTGTTAACTGTAATGTAGTGTAGTTCATCTCTTTCTAACTGAACCTGTTAACTGTCTTTTAGTGTAGTTCATCTCTTTCTAACTGAACCTGTTAACTGTAATGTAGTGTAGTTCATCTCTTTCTAACTGAACCTGTTAACTGTAATGTAGTGTAGTTCATCTCTTTCTAACTGAACCTGTTAACTATAATGTAGTGTAGTTCATCTCTTTCTAACTGAGCCTGTTAACTGTAATGTAGTGTAGTTAATCTATTTCTACTTAAACTTTAGTTTAGTTCATCTCTTTCTAACTGAACCTGTTAACTGTGATGTACTGTAGTTCATTTCTTTCTAACTGAACCTGTTAACTGTAATGTAGTGTAGTTAATCTCTTTCTAACTGAACCTATTAACTGTAATGTAGTGCAGTTAATCTCTTTATAACTGAACCTGTTAACTGTAATGTAGTGTAGTTAATCTCTTTCTAACTGAACCTGTTAAATGTAATGTACTGGATTGTTCATCTCTTTCTAACTGAACCTGTTAACTGTAATGTAGTGTAGTTCATCTCTTTCTAACTGAACCTGTTAACTGTGTTTTAGTGTAGTTCATCTCTTTCTAACTGAACCTGTTAACTGTAATGTAGTGCAGTTAATCTCTTTCTAACTGAACCTGTTAACTGTAATGTAGTGTAGTTAATCTCTTTCTAACTGAACCTGTTAAATGTAATGAACTGTAGTGTTCATCTCTTTCTAACTGAACCTGTTAACTGTAATGTAGTGTAGTTCATCTCTTTCTAACTGAACCTGTTAAATGTAATGCAGTGTAGTTAATCTCTTTCTAACTGAACCTGTTAAATGTAATGTAGTGTAGTTAATCTCTTTATAACTGAACCTGTTAACTGTAATGTAGTGCAGTTAATCTCTTTCTAACTGAACCTGTTAACTGTAATGTAGTGTAGTTAATCTCTTTCTAACTGAACCTGTTAAATGTAATGTACTGTAGTGTTCATCTCTTTCTAACTGAACCTGTTAACTGTAATGTAGTGTTGTTCATCTCTTTCTAACTGAACCTGTTAAATGTAATGTAGTGTAGTTAATCTCTTTCTAACTGAAACTGTTAACTGTAATGTAGTGTAGTTCATCTCTTTCTAACTGAACCTGTTAACTATAATGTAGTGTAGTTCATCTCTTTCTAACTGAACCTGTTAACTGTAATGTAGTGTAGTTCATCTCTTTCTACTTAACCTGTAGTGTAGTTCATCTCTTTCTAACTGAACCTGTTAACTGTAATGTACTGTAGTTCATCTCTTTCTACTTAACCTGTAGTGTAGTTCATCTCTTTCTAACTGAACCTGTTAAGTGTAATGTCGTGTAGTTCATCTCTTTCTAACTGAACCTGTTAAATGTAATGTAGTGTAGTTAATCTCTTTCTAACTGAACCTGTTAACTGTAATGTAGTGTAGTTCATCTCTTTCTAACTGAACCTGTTAAATGTAATGTAGTGTAGTTAATCTCTTTCTAACTGAAACTGTTAACTGTAATGTAGTGTAGTTCATCTCTTTCTAACTGAACCTGTTAACTATAATGTAGTGGAGTTCATCTCTTTCTAACTGAACCTGTTAACTGTAATGTAGTGTAGTTCATCTCTTTCTACTTAACCTGTAGTGTAGTTCATCTCTTTCTAACTGAACCTGTTAACTGTAATGTACTGTAGTTCATCTCTTTCTACTTAACCTGTAGTGTAGTTCATCTCTTTCTAACTGAACCTGTTAAGTGTAATGTCGTGTAGTTCATCTCTTTCTAACTGAACATGTTAACTGTAATGTAGTGTAGTTCATCTCTTTCTAACTGAACCTGTTAAATGTAATGTAGTGTAGTTAATCTATTTCTAACTGAACCTGTTAACTGTAATGTAGTGTAGTTCATCTCTTTCTAACTGAACCTGTTAACTGTAATGTAGTGTAGTTCATCTCTTTCTAACTGAACCTGTTAAATGTAATGTAGTGTAGTTAATCTCTTTCTAACTCAACCTGTTAACTGTAATGTAGTGTAGTTCATCTCTTTCTAACTGAACCTGTTAACTGTAATGTAGTGTAGTTCATCTCTTTCTAACTGAACCTGTTAACTATAATGTAGTGTAGTTCATCTGTTTCTAACTGAACCTGTTAACTGTAAGGTAGTGTAGTTCATCTCTTTCTAACTGAACCTGTTAACTGTCTTTTAGTGTAGTTCATCTCTTTCTACCTGAACCTGTTACATGTAGTGTAGTTAATCTCTTTCTAACTGAACCTGTTAACTGTCTTTTAGTGTAGTTCATCTCTTTCTAACTGAACCTGTTAACTGTAATGTAGTGTAGTTCATCTCTTTCTAACTGAACCTGTTAACTGTAAGGTAGTGTAGTTCATCTCTTTCTAACTGAACCTGTTAACTGTCTTTTAGTGTAGTTCATCTCTTTCTACCTGAACCTGTTACATGTAGTGTAGTTAATCTCTTTCTAACTGAACCTGTTAACTGTAATGTAGTGTAGTTCATCTCTTTCTAACTGAACCTGTTAAATGTAATGTAGTGTAGTTAATCTCTTTCTAACTGAACCTGTTAACTGTAATGTAGTGTAGTTCATCTCTTTCTAACTGAACCTGTTAAATGTAATGTAGTGTAGTTCATCTCTTTCTAACTGAACCTGTTAACTGTAATGTAGTGTAGTTCATCTCTTTCTAACTGAACCTGTTAACTGTCTTTTAGTGTAGTTCATCTCTTTCTAACTGAACCTGTTAACTGTAATGTAGTGTAGTTCATCTCTTTCTAACTGAACCAGTTAACTATAATGTAGTGTAGTTCATCTCTTTCTAACTGAACCTGTTAACTGTAATGTAGTGTAGTTCATCTCTTTCTAACTGAACCTGTTAACTGTCTTTTAGTGTAGTTCATCTCTTTCTAACTGAACCTGTTAACTGTCTTTTAGTGTAGTTCATTTCTTTCTAACTGAACCTGTTAACTGTAATGTAGTGTAGTTCATCTCTTTCTAACTGAACCTGTTAACTGTAATGTAGTGTAGTCTCTTGTTTCTTCTTCTCCCTTGGTATCCAAGATCCATCAACACTCCCTCTTTCTACCTCTCTCTCTCTGTTATTCTCTCTCTCTCCCTTGCAAACTAAGGTGATTTTGGGAATCCATCCATCCATGTCTCTC
Organism: Oncorhynchus gorbuscha; assembly: GCF_021184085.1. Classification (NCBI taxonomy): domain Eukaryota; kingdom Metazoa; phylum Chordata; class Actinopteri; order Salmoniformes; family Salmonidae; genus Oncorhynchus; species Oncorhynchus gorbuscha. Next base: position 54,030,196 of record NC_060193.1, read on the forward strand.
TCTCTCTCTCTCTCTCTCTCTCTCTCTCTCTCTCTCTCTCTCTCTCTCTCTCTCTCTCTCTCTCTCTCTCTCTCTCTGTCCTTCAGTCTGCATGCAGTTCTTATCAATATATAATGACATTTTTCCGTCATGTATTTTGAGTGTGTGTGTAAATCTGTCCCTACATTTCTCTGTTCCATATGAAAAGCCTTAATGGCCCATGTGGGTGTGTGTGTGTACCCTGAGAGCTGATAGAAGATCCAGAAATAGAGAACATACTGAATTATTTCTCTCTCTTTTCATCGTTCCCTCTCTCTCTCTCTTCATCATTCTCCCTCTCTCTCTCTTCATCGTTCCCCCTCTCTCTCTCTTCATCGTTCCCTCTCTCTCTTTTCATTGTTCCCCCTCTCTCTCTCTTCATTGTTCCCCCTCTCTCTCTCTTCATCGTTCCCCCTCTCTCTTTTCATTGTTCCCCCTCTCTCTCTTCATCGTTCCCCCTCTCTCTCTCTTCATCGTTCCCCCTCTTTTCATTGTTCCCCCTCTCTCTCTTCATCGTTCCCCCTCTCTCTCTCTTCATTGTTCCCCCTCTCTCTTCATCGTTCTCCCTCTTTCTCTTTTCATCGTTCCCCCTCACTCTCTCTTCATCGTTCCCCCTCTCTCTCTCTTCATTGTTCCCCCTCTCTCTTTTCATCGTTCCCCCTCTCTCTCTTTTCATTGTTCCCCTCTCTCTCTTCATCGTTGCCCCTCTCTCTCTCTTCATCGTTCCCCCTCTCTCTCTCTTCATTGTTCCCCTCTCTCTCTTTTCATCGTTCCCCCTCTCTCTCTTCATTGTTCCCCCTCTCTCTCTTTTCATTGTTCCCCTCTCTCTCTCTTCATTGTTCCCCCTCTCTCTCTCTTCATTGTTCCCCCTCTCTCTCTTTTCATCGTTCCCCCTCTCTTCATTGTTCTCCCTCTCTCTTTTCATCGTTCCCCTCTCTCTCTTCATCGTTCCCCCCTCTCTCTCTTCATTGTTCCCCCTCTCTCTCTTCATTGTTCCCCCTCTCTCTTCATCCTTCCCCCTCTCTCTTCATCCTTCCCCTCTCTCTCTTTTCATTGTTCCCCCTCTCTCTTCATCGTTCCCCCTCTCTCTCTCTTCATTGTTCCCCCTCTCTCTCTTCATCGTTCCCCCTCTCTCTTCATCCTTCCCCCTCTCTCTCTTTTCATTGTTCCCCCTCTCTCTTCATCGTTCCCCCTCTCTCTCTTCATTGTTCCCCCTCTCTCTCTTCATCGTTCCCCCTCTTTCTCTTTTCATCGTTCCCCCTCACTCTCTCTTCATCGTTCCCCCTCTCTCTCTCTTCATTGTTCCCCCTCTCTCTTTTCATCGTTCCCCCTCTCTCTCTTTTCATTGTTCCCCCTCTCTCTCTTCATCATTGCCCCTCTCTCTCTCTTCATCGTTCCACTTCTCTCTCTCTTCATTGTTCCCCCTCTCTCTCTTTTCATCGTTCCCCCTCTCTCTCTTCATTGTTCCCACTCTCTCTCTTTTCATTGTTCCCCCTCTCTCTCTCTTCATTGTTCCCCCTCTCTCTCTTTTCATTGTTCCCCCTCTCTCTTCATTGTTCCCCCTCTCTCTCTTTTCATCGTTCCCCCTCTCTCTCTTATCGTTCTCCCTCTCTCTCTTAATCGTTCTCCCTCTCTCTCTTCATCGTTCCCCCTCTCTCTCTTTTCATCGTTCCCCCTCTCTCTCTTCATCGTTCTCCCTCTCTCTCTTCATTGTTCCCCCTCTCTCTCTTTTCATTGTTCTCCCTCTCTCTCTTTTCATTGTTCTCCCTCTCTCTCTTCATCGTTCCCCCTCTCTCTCTTTTCATCGTTCCCCCTCTCTCTCTTCATCGTTCTCCCTCTCTCTCTTCATCGTTCCCCCTCTCTCTCTTTTCATTGTTCTCCCTCTCTCTCTTCATTGTTCCCCCTCTCTCTCTTTTCATCGTTCCCCCTCTCTCTCTTCATCGTTCTCCCTCTCTCTTTTCATTGTTCCCCCTCTCTCTCTTTTCATCGTTCCCCCTCTCTCTCTTCATCGTTCTCCCTCTCTCTCTTCATTGTTCCCCTCTCTCTTTTCATTGTTCTCCCTCTCTCTCTTTTCATTGTTCCCCCTCTCTCTCTTCATCGTTCTCCCTCTCTCTCTTCACTGTTCCCCCTCTCTCTCTTCATTGTTCCCCCTCTCTCTCTCTCTTCATTGTTCTCCCTCTCTCTCTTTTCATCGTTCCCCCTCTCTCTCTCTTCATTGTTCCCCCTCTCTCTCTTTTCATTGTTCTCCCTCTCTCTTTTCATTGTTCCCTCTCTCACTCTTTTCATTGTTCCCCCTCTCTCTCTTCATCGTTCCCCTCTCTCTCTTTTCATTGTTTCCCCTCTCTCTCTCTTCATTGTTCTCCCCTCTCTCTCTTCATCGTTCCCCTCTCTCTCTCTTCATTGTTCCCCTCTCTCTCTTTTCATTGTTCCCCCTCTCGCTCTCTTCATTGTTCCCCCTCTCTATCTCTTCATTGTTCCCCCTCTCTCTCTTTTCATCGTTCCCCCTCTCTCTCTCTTCATCGTTCTCCCTCTCTCTTTTCATCGTTCCCCCCTCTCTCTCTTCATCGTTCCCCCTCTCTCTCTCTTCATTGTTCCCCCCTCTCTCTTTTCATCCTTCCCCTCTCTCTCTCTTTTCATTGTTCCCCCTCTCTCTCTTCATCGTTGCCCCTCTCTCTCTCTTCATCGTTCCCCCTCTCTCTCTCTTCATTGTTCCCCCTCTCTCTCTTTTCATTGTTCCCCCTCTCTCTCTTTTCATCGTTCCCCCTCTCTCTCTTCATCGTTCTCCCTCTCTCTCTTCATTGGTCCCTCTCTCTCTCTTCATTGTTCCCCCTCTCTCTTTTCATCGTTCCCCCTCTCTCTCCTCATCGTTCCCCCTCTCTCTCCTCATCATTCTCCCTCTCTCTCTTCATCGTTCTCCCTCTCTCTCTTCATTGTTCCCCCTCTCTCTCTTTTCATCGTTCCCCCTCTCTCTCTTCATCGTTCTCCCTCTCTCTCTTCATTGTTCCCCCTCTCTCTCTTTTCATTGTTCCCCCTCTCTCTCTTTTATCCTTCTCTCCTCTCTGTATCCTTCTCTCCTCTCTTCTCTGTATCCTTCTCTCCTCTCCTCTCTGTATCCTTCTCTCCTCTCCTCTCTGTATCCTTCTCTCCTCTCCTCTCTGTATCGTTCTCTCCTCCTCTCTGTATCCTTCTTTCCTTTCCTCTCTGTATCCTTCTCTCCTCTCCTCTCTGTATCGTTCTCTCCTCTCCTCTCTGTATCCTTCTCTCCTCTCCTCTCTGTATCCTTCTCTCCTCTCCTCTCTGTATCCTTCTCTCCTCTTTGTCGCCTTCTCTCCTCTGTAGCCTTCTCTTCTCTCCCCTCTGTATCCTTCTCTCCACTCCTCTCTGTATCCTTCTCTCCTCTCCTCTTTGTCGCCTTCTCTCCCCTGTAGCCTTCTCTCCTCTCCTCTCTGTATCCTTCTCTCCTCTCCTCTTTGTCACCTTCTCTCCTCTGTAGCCTTCTCTTCTCTCCTCTCTGTATCCTTCTCTCCTCTCCTCTCTGTATCCTTCTCTCCTCTTTGTCGCCTTCTCTCCTCTGTAGCCTTCTCTTCTCTCCTCTCTGTATCCTTCTCTCCGCTCCTCTCTGTATCCTTCTCTCCTCTCCTCTTTGTTGCCTTCTCTCCTCTGTAGCCTTCTCTTCTCTCCTCTCTGTAGCCTTCTCTTCTCTCCTCTCTGTAGCCTTCTCTTCTCTCCTCTCTGTAGCCTTCTCTTCTCTCCTCTCTGTATCCTTCTCTCCTCTCCTCTCTGTATCCTTCTCTCCTCTCTGTATCCTTCTCTCCTCTCCTCTCTGTATCCTTCTCTCCTCTCCTCTCTGTATCCTTCTCTCCTCTCCTCTCTGTATTGTTCTCTCCTCTCCTCTTTGTCACCTTCTCTCCTCTGTAGCCTTCTCTTCTCTCCTCTCTGTATCCTTCTCTCCTCTCCTCTCTGTATCGTTCTCTCCTCTCCTCTCTGTATCCTTCTCTCCTCTCCTCTCTGTATCCTTCTCTCCTCTCCTCTCTGTATCCTTCTCTCCTCTCCTCTCTGTATTGTTCTCTCCTCTCCTCTTTGTCACCTTCTCTCCTCTGTAGCCTTCTCTTCTCTCCTCTCTGTATCCTTCTCTCCGCTCCTCTCTGTATCCTTCTCTCCTCTCCTCTTTGTTGCCTTCTCTCCTCTGTAGCCTTCTCTTCTCTCCTCTCTGTAGCCTTCTCTTCTCTCCTCTCTGTAGCCTTCTCTTCTCTCCTCTCTGTATCCTTCTCTTCTCTCCTCTCTGTATCCTTCTCTCCTCTCCTCTTTGTTGCCTTCTCTCCTCTGTAGCCTTCTCTTCTCTCCTCTCCTCTTTGTTGCCTTCTCTCCTCTGTAGCCTTCTCTTCTCTCCTCTCTGTATCCTTCTCTCCTCTCCTCTCTGTATCCTTCTCTCCTCTCCTCTCTGTAGCCTTCTCTTCTCTCCTCTCTGTAGCCTTCTCTTCTCTCCTCTCTGTATCCTTCTCTTCTCTCCTCTCTGTATCCTTCTCTCCTCTCCTCTTTGTTGCCTTCTCTCCTCTGTAGCCTTCTCTTCTCTCCTCTCTGTATCCTTCTCTCCTCTCCTCTTTGTTGCCTTCTCTCCTCTGTAGCCTTCTCTTCTCTCCTCTCTGTATCCTTCTCTCCTCTCCTCTTTGTTGCCTTCTCTCCTCTGTAGCCTTCTCTTCTCTCCTCTCTGTATCCTTCTCTCCTCTGTAGCCTTCTCTTCTCTCCTCTCCTCTTTGTTGCCTTCTCTCCTCTGTAGCCTTCTCTTCTCTCCTCTGTATCCTTCTCTCCGCTCCTCTCTGTATCCTTCTCTCCTCTCCTCTTTGTTGCCTTCTCTCCTCTGTAGCCTTCTCTCCTCTGTAGCCTTCTCTCCGCTCCTCTCTGTATCCTTCTCTCCTCTCCTCTTTGTTGCCTTCTCTCCTCTGTAGCCTTCTCTTCTCTCCTCTTTGTTGCCTTCTCTCCTCTGTAGCCTTCTCTTCTCTCCTCTGTAGCCTTCCCTTCTCTCCTCTGTAGCCTTCTCTTCTCTCCTCTGTAGCCTTCTCTTCTCTCCTCTTTGGCCTTCTCTTCTCTCCTCTTTGTTGCCTTCTCTCCTCTGTAGCCTTCTCTTCTCTCCTCTCTGTATCCTTCTCTCCTCTCCTCTCTGTATCCTTCTCTCCTCTCCTCTTTGTTGCCTTCTCTCCTCTGTAGCCTTCTCTTCTCTCCTCTGTAGCCTTCTCTTCTCTCCTCTCTGTATCCTTCTCTCCTCTGTAGCCTTCTCTTCTCTCCTCTCCTCTTTGTTGCCTTCTCTCCTCTGTAGCCTTCTCTTCTCTCCTCTGTATCCTTCTCTCCTCTCCTCTCTGTATCCTTCTCTCCTCTCCTCTTTGTTGCCTTCTCTCCTCTGTAGCCTTCTCTTCTCTCCTCTTTGTTGCCTTCTCTCCTCTGTAGCCTTCTCTTCTCTCCTCTGTAGCCTTCTCTTCTCTCCTCTGTAGCCTTCTCTTCTCTCCTCTGTAGCCTTCTCTTCTCTCCTCTTTGTTGCCTTCTCTCCTCTGTAGCCTTCTCTTCTCTCCTCTCTGTATCCTTCTCTCCTCTCCTCTCTGTATCCTTCTCTCCTCTCCTCTTTGTTGCCTTCTCTCCTCTGTAGCCTTCTCTTCTCTCCTCTCTGTATCCTTCTCTCCTCTCCTCTTTGTTGCCTTCTCTCCTCTGTAGCCTTCTCTTCTCTCCTCTTTGTTGCCTTCTCTTCTCTCCTCTCTGTATCCTTCTCTCCTCTCCTCTCTGTATCCTTCTCTCCTCTCCTCTTTGTTGCCTTCTCTCCTCTGTAGCCTTCTCTTCTCTCCTCTCTGTATCCTTCTCTCCTCTCCTCTTTGTTGCCTTCTCTCCTCTGTAGCCTTCTCTTCTCTCCTCTGTAGCCTTCTCTTCTCTCCTCTCTGTATCCTTCTCTCCTCTCCTCTTTGTTGCCTTCTCTCCTCTGTAGCCTTCTCTTCTCTCCTCTCTGTATCCTTCTCTCCTCTCCTCTCTGTATCCTTCTCTCCTCTCCTCTTTGTTGCCTTCTCTCCTCTGTAGCCTTCTTGTTCTCTCCTCTCTGTATCCTTCTCTCCTCTCCTCTTTGTTGCCTTCTCTCCTCTGTAGCCTTCTCTTCTCTCCTCTCTGTATCCTTCTCTCCTCTCCTCTTTGTTGCCTTCTCTCCTCTGTAGCCTTCTCTTCTCTCCTCTCTGTATCCTTCTCTCCTCTCCTCTTTGTTGCCTTCTCTCCTCTGTAGCCTTCTCTTCTCTCCTCTTTGTTGCCTTCTCTCCTCTGTAGCCTTCTCTTCTCTCCTCTCTGTATCCTTCTCTCCTCTCCTCTCTGTATCCTTCTCTCCTCTCCTCTTTGTTGCCTTCTCTCCTCTGTAGCCTTCTCTTCTCTCCTCTCTGTATCCTTCTCTCCTCTCCTCTTTGTTGCCTTCTCTCCTCTGTAGCCTTCTCTTCTCTCCTCTTTGTTGCCTTCTCTTCTCTCCTCTCTGTATCCTTCTCTCCTCTCCTCTCTGTATCCTTCTCTCCTCTCCTCTTTGTTGCCTTCTCTCCTCTGTAGCCTTCTCTTCTCTCCTCTGTATCCTTCTCCTTCCTCTTTGTTCTCTCCCTCTGTATCCTTCTCTCCTCTCCTCTTTGTTGCCTTCTCTTCTCTCTCTCTGTAGCCTTCTCTTCTCTCCTCTTTGTTGCCTTCTCTCTCTCCTCTTTCTGTATCTCTGTAGCCTTCTCTCCTCTCCTCTCTGTATCCTTCTCTCCTCTCCTCTTTGTTGCCTTCTCTCCTCTGTAGCCTTCTCTTCTCTCCTCTGTATCCTTCTCTCTCCTATCCTTCTCTCCCTCCTCTTTGTTGCCTTCTCTCCTTGTAGCCTTCTCTTCTCTCCTCTGTATCCTTCTCTCCTCTCTCTTCCTCTCTCTCTCTGTATCCTTCTCTCTTCTCTCCTCTGTATCCTTCTCTCCTCTCCTCTCTGTATCCTTCTCTCCTCTCCTCTTTGTTGCCTTCTCTCCTCTGTAGCCTTCTCTTCTCTCCTCTCTGTATCCTTCTCTCCTCTCCTCTTTGTTGCCTTCTCTCCTCTGTAGCCTTCTCTTCTCTCCTCTCTGTATCCTTCTCTCCTCTCCTCTCTGTATCCTTCTCTCCTCTCTTCTCTTCTCTTCTGTCTGTATCCTTCTCTCTCCTCTTTGTTGCCTTCTCTCCTCTGTAGCCTTCTCTCTCCTCTCTGTATCCTTCTCTCCTCTCCTCTCTGTATCCTTCTCTCTCTCTCTCTGTATCCTTCTCTTCTCTCCTCTCTGTATCCTTCTCTCCTCTCCTCTCTGTATCCTTCTCTCCTCTCTGTATCTTTCCTCTCTGTATCCTTCTCTCCTCTCCTCTTTGTATCCTTCTCTCCCTCTGTATCCTTCTCTTCTCTCCTTCTCTCCTCTCTGTATCCTTCTCTCCTCTCCTCTTTGTCCTTCCTCCTCTGTAGCCTTCTCTTCTCTCCTCTCTGTATCCTTCTCTCCTCTCTGTATCTTTCTCTTTTCCTCTCTGTATCCTTCTCTCCTCTCCTCTCTGTATCCTTCTCTCCTCTCCTCTCTGTATCCTTCTCTCCTCTCCTCTTTGTCGCCTTCTCTCCTCTGTAGCCTTCTCTTCTCTCCTCTCTGTATCCTTCTCTCCTCTCCTCTCTGTATCCTTCTCTCCTCTCCTCTCTGTATCCTTCTCTCCTCTCCTCTTTGTCACCTTCTCTCCTCTGTAGCCTTCTCTTCTCTCCTCTCTGTATCCTTCTCTCCTCTCTGTATCTTTCTCTTTTCCTCTCTGTATCCTTCTCTCCTCTCCTCTCTGTATCCTTCTCTCTCCTCTCCTCTCTGTATCCTTCTCTCCTCTCCTCTCTGTATCCTTCTCTCCTCTCCTCTCTGTACCTTCTCTCTCTGTAGCCTCTCCTCTCTGTATCCTTCTCTCCTCTCCTCTCTGTATCCTTATCTCCTCTCCTCTTTGTCGCCTTCTCTCCTCTGTAGCCTTCTCTTCTCTCCTGTCTGTATCCTTCTCTCCTCTCCGCTTTGTCGCCTTCTCTCCTCTGTAGCCTTCTCTTCTCTCCTCTCTGTATCCTTCTCTCCTCTCCTCTCTGTATCCTTCTCTCCTCTCCTCTCTGTATCCTTATCTCCTCTCCTCTTTGTCGCCTTCTCTCCTCTGTAGCCTTCTCTTCTCTCCTCTCTGTATCCTTCTCTCCTCTCCTCTTTGTCGCCTTCTCTCCTCTGTAGCCTTCTCTTCTCTCCTCTCTGTATCCTTCTCTCCTCTCCTCTCTGTATCCTTCTCTCCTCTCCTCTTTGTCGCCTTCTCTCCTCTGTAGCCTTCTCTTCTCTCCTCTCTGTATCCTTCTCTCCTCTCCTCTCTGTATCCTTCTCTCCTCTCCTCTCTGTATCCTTCTCTCCTCTCCTCTCTGTATCCTTCTCTCCTCTCCTCTCTGTATCCTTCTCTCCTCTCCTCTCTGTATCCTTCTCTTCTCCTCTCTGTATCCTTCTCTCCTCTCCTCTTTGTCGCCTTCTCTCCTCTGTAGCCTTCTCTCCTCTCCTCTCTGTATCCTTCTCTCCTCTGTAGCCTTCTCTTCTCTCCTCTCTTTATCCTTCTCTCCGCTCCTCTCTGTATCCTTCTCTCCTCTTTGTCACCTTCTCTCCTCTGTAGCCTTCTCTTCTCTCCTCTCTGTATCCTTCTCTTCTCTCCTATCTGTAGAGGAGGACATTTCTCCAAAAAGTACAATCTTTGTCCCCATGTGCAGCTTCAAACCGTAGTCTTGCTTTTTATGGCGGTTTTGGAGCAGTGGCTTCTTCCTTGCTGAGTGGCCTTTCAGGTTATGTCGATATAGGACTTGTTTTACTGTGGATATAGATACTTTTGTACCTGTTTCCTCCAGCATCTTCACAATGTCCTTTGCTGCTGTTCTGGGATTGATTTGCACTTTTCGCACCAAAGTACGTTCATCTCTAGGAGACAGAACACGTCTCCTTCCTGAGCGGTATGACGGCTGCGTGGTCCCATGTTGTTTATACTTGCGTACTATTGTTTGTACAGATGAACGTGGTACCTTCAGGCGTTTGGAAATTGCTCCCAAGGATGAAGCAGACTTGTGGAGGTCTACCATTTATTTCCTGAGGTCTTGGCTGATTATTTATATTTGATGTCATGATGTCAAGCAAAGGCACTGAGTTTGAAGGTAGGCCTTGAAATACATCCACAGGTACACCTCCAATTGACTCAAATTATGTCAATGAGCCTATCAAAAGCTTCTAAAGCCATGACATAATTTTCTGTACATTTCCAAGCTGTTTAAAGGCACAGTCAGCTTAGTGTTAGTAAACTTCTGACCCAATGGAATTGTGATGCAGTGAATTATAAGGGAAATAAACTGTCTGTAATCAATCATTGGAAAAATTACTTGTGCCATGCACAAAGTAGATGTCCTAACCGACTTGCCAAAACTATAGTTTGTTAACAAGAAATTTGTGGAGTGGTTGAAAAACTCCAACCTAAGTGTATGTAAACTTCTGACTTCAACTGTATATGGAGAGAGAGTGGCTCTTTGATGCCTGGGGAATCATATAGGATTGAGAGGGGAGGATGTGTGGGTTCTATGAGGAGGATGGGGGGCTTGGTGTGTGTAGCTGTGGAGGGGGATGTGTGGGTTCTATGAGGAGGATGGGGGGCTTGGTCTGTGTAGCTGTGGAGGGGGATGTGTGGGTTCTATGAGGAGAATGGGGGCTTGGTGTGTGTAGCTGTGGAGGGGAGGATGTGCGGGTTCTATGAGGAGGATGGGGGGCTTGGTCTGTGTAGCTGTGGAGGGGGATGTGTGGGTTCTATGAGGAGGATGGGGGCTTGGTCTGTGTAGCTGTGGAGGGGGATGTGTGGATTCTATGAGGAGGATGGGGGGCTTGGTCTGTGTAGCTGTGGAGGGGGGGGATGTGTGTGTTCTATGAGGAGGATGGGGGGCTTGGTGTGTGTAGCTGTGGAGGGGGGTGTGTGGGTTCTATGAGGAGGATGGGGGGGCTTGGTGTGTGTAGCTGTGGAGGGGAGGATGTGTGGGTTCTATGAGGAGGATGGGGGGCTTGGTGTGTGTAGCTGTGGAGGGGGGGTGTGTGTGTTCTATGAGGAGGATGGGGGCTTGGTGTGTGTAGCTGTTCACATTTGGAATGTGTCAGATGTGTCAACCTGCGATTTTAGGGGATGTAGAAAGGAGAGTGTTGCATTTCTTAGACTGGGTAGTCAGTGCGGGAGCGGAGGGAGGGAGAAAGTGGTTTCCTCTCATCTTTCCCTCCACTGGGGAAGGTTGCTGTGGTCATGGAAATGGGGAAAAATAGCCTCAATCATTCTATCCATCCCATCACCCACTTACCCCCTCGCCCCTAGCAGGACAATGCTCACTTCATCTCCTCTCCTGTGTGTGTGTGTGTGTGTGTGTGTGTGTGTGTGTGTGTGTGTGTGTGTGTGTGTGTGTGTGTGCGTGCGTGCGTGCGTGCGTGCGTGTGTGTGCGTGTGTTGGCCACTGTACGTTGGACAGCCAGGTCTGTTGCTAGGCTACGGACAGGAAGTGTCCTGCATATTAAATGTGTCTGAGGGGATCTGTGTAATGGAGTTGGCAGTGGACGCACACACACACACAAACCCACACACACAAGCAATTGCGCACACACTCGTCAGCTGGTTGGGGCTATGAGGCTTCAGACAGCAGATCTAGGTCAGGAAGGCGAGAATAACGAATTAACGAATGAAAAAAGGAACGACGGTTTACATTCCGAATGAGTCGGCTTAGGGAAGAGAAGGGCTTCCCTTGCTATGAGAGCTGACACACACACACCCCACCAACGTGTGTGTGTGTGTGTGTGTGTGGACTTTGAGGTCCATAGACTACTTTATTCTGGGAGTAATTCTATTGTGTTTGTCAAACAAAGAGACTTTTGTAGTTGTGGAATTATGTCTCCAAGAACATGTGTGTGTGTGAGTAAGTGTGTGTGTGCGCGTGTGTGTGTGGTGAGACGTATGGACTCTACTGTAGCCTGTATGAGTCGGAGTGGTAGCTCATTGGCCTGTGGCTAGTCGTTACTTAATTCCCCACATCCTCCCCTTCCCCCTCCCCTTCCCTCCTCCCCCTTCCCTCCTCCCCTTCCCCCCCCTCCCCTTCCCTCCTCCCCTTCCCTCCTCCCCTTCCCCCTCCCCTTCCCTCCTCCCCTTCCCTCCTCCCCTTCCCCCTCCCCTTCCCTCCTCCCTTTCCCTCTCATTTGATGCATCATTTGCATTTTGAAAGTTTACACATCTTGAAAACCGGATTTCTGACAGAAAACTTTTTGAGACTATGTCAACAATGGACGAATGAAACAAATACCAAAATATCGTTTTTGGGTGGAGCTTTCCTTTAAGATTAGGTCCTTAACTAATTATCTTCAATCTGTCTCAGGGTCGTCATGTCAAGACAGGGCAACTTGCAGCCATCAAGGTCATGGATGTCACCGGGGTTAGTGACACGCATACATACTTATACACACACACACACATTCTAAGGATGCATATGTGTGTGTGTAGAATTGTAATGTGTGTGTGTGTGTGTGAACATCGTTGTAATGTGTGTGTGTTCCAGGATGAGGAAGAGGAGATTAAAGGTGAGATCAACATGTTGAAGAAGTACAGCCACCATCGGAACATTGCCACCTACTACGGTGCCTTCGTCAAGAAGAACCCTCCTGGCATCGACGACCAGCTATGGGTATGTGTGTGTGTGTGTCTGTGTGTTTGCATCCATGTGCGCCTGCATGCGTATGTGCACAGGTGTGTGTGGTAACCCTTTTCTCGGTCTCTCTGTCTGTCTGTCTGTCTGTCTGTCTGTCTGTCTGTCTCTCTCTCTCTCTCTCTCTCTCTCTCTCTCTCTCTCTCTCTCTCTCTCTGTCTCTCTCTCTCTCTCTCTCTCTGTCTGTCTGTCTCTCTCTCTCTCTCTCTGTCTCTCTATCTCTCTGTCTCTCTCTCGGTCTCTCTCTCCCTCTCTCTCTCTCTCTCTGTCTCTCTCTCTCTCTGTCTCTCTCTGTCTGTCTCTCTGTCTCTCTGTCTCTCTCTCTGTCTCTCTCTCGGTCTCGGTCTCTCTCTCTCTCTCTCTCTCTCTCTCTCTCTCTCTCTCTCTCTCTCTCTCTCGGTCTCTCTCAATCTCTCTCTCTCTCTCTCTCTCTCTCTCTCTCTCTCTCTCTCTCTCTCTCTCTCTCTCTCTCTCTCTCTCTCTCTCTCTCTGTCTCTCTCTGTCTCTCTCTCGGTCTCTCTCGGTCTCTCTCTGTGTCTCTCATTCTCTCTGTGTCTCTCTCTCTCTGTCTCTCTCTGTCTCTCTCTCTCTCTCTCTCTCTCTGTCTCTCTCTCTCTCTCTCTCTCTCTCTCTCTGTGTCTCTCTCTGTCTCTCTCTCTGTCTCTGTCTCTCTCTGTCTCTCTCTGTCTCTCTCTGTCTCTGTCTCTCTCTGTCTCTCTCTATCTGTCTCTCTATGTCTCTCTATGTCTCTCTCTGTCTCTCTCTCTGTCTCTCTCTCTGTCTCTCTCTCTGTCTCTCTCTGTCTCTCTCTGTCTCTCTCTGTCCCTCTCTCTCTCTATCTGTCCCTCTCTGTCTCTCTCTGTCTCTGTAGTTGGTGATGGAGTTCTGTGGGGCGGGTTCAATAACAGATCTGATTAAGAACACCAAGGGGAACTCACTGAAGGAGGAGTGGACTGCCTACATCTGCAGAGAGATCCTCAGGGTAAGTATTGCTAAAAATGTAGTGCTGAGATGAACCAACATTTTGGTTATTTTGAGTTTTTTCAACAACTAGTTGACTAACATTAGTTCAGTTATTGAAATGACATTTCTAGGTATCTCTTCCTGAATTACATGATCTAAGTGTTTGTAGTTGGTATTCAGCAGTCATAAAAGCCTTATTTACTTTGAAGAACTACTAAAACTGTGATTTTGTCAGAAAGTGTAGCCTGAGACTTGGAATGAAATAATATTTTATTTAAGTAAAGTCAATAAATTATGGTTAATAAGTGAAAAGCATAGTGCATTTACTGCATTTAATGTTTTAAAAAATCATTGAAATAAAAAATGAAAAAATTCTACATCAAAAAGCACATCGCTCAGCATTACTACAATTATACTATTACAGTAGTGAAGTACGTTTAATACTACATCATATTTCTACTGGTATACTACTATAGAACAATACAACCAACAAATTCAGAGTGATCTGAAATTACCAATCACCAAAATTACCTCTCTCTCTCTACCTCTACCTCTCTACCCCTCTCTCTACCTCTCTTTCTCTACCTCTCTACCCGTCTACTCTCTCTCTCGCTACCTCTCTTTCTACCTCTCTCTCTACCTCTTTCTCTACCTCTCTCTACCTCTCTCTCTACCTCTCTCTCTACCTCTCTTTCTCTTCCTCTACCTCTCTACCTCTCTCTCTACCTCTCTCTATCTCTCTCTACCTCTCTTTCTCTACCTCTTTCCCTACCCGTCTCCTCTCTCTCTACCTCTCTCTACCTCTCTCTCTACCGCTCTCTTTACCTCTCTCCCTACCTCTCTCTACCTCTCTCTCTACCGCTCTCTTTACCTCTCTCTCTACCGCTCTCTTTACCTCTCTGTCTCTACCTCTCTCTACCTCTCTTTTACCTCTCTCCCTACCTCTCTCTACCTCTCTTTACCTCTCTGTCTCTACCTCTCTCTACCTCTCTCTACCTCTTTCTCTACCGCTCTCTTTACCTCTCTCTCTACCGCTCTCTTTACCTCTCTCCCTACCTCTCTCTACCTCTCTTTACCTCTCTCCCTACCTCTCTCTACCGCTCTCTTTACCTCTCTCTCTACCACTCTCTTTACCTCTCTGTCTCTACCTCTCTCTACCTCTCTTTACCTCTCTCCCTACCTCTCTCTACCTCTCTTTACCTCTCTGTCTCTACCTCTCTCTACCTCTCTTTACCTCTCTCTCTACCGCTCTCTTTACCTCTCTCTACCTCTCTCTCTACCGCTCTCTTTACCTCTCTCTCCCTACCTCTCTCTACCTCTCTTTACCTCTCTCTCTACCGCTCTCTTTACCTCTCTCTCTACCGCTCTCTCTACCTCTCTCTACCTCTCTCTCTACCGCTCTCTTTACCTCTCTCTACCTCTCTCTACCTCTCTCTCTACCGCTCTCTTTACCTCTCTCCCTACCTCTCTCTACCTCTCTCTCTACCGCTCTCTTTACCTCTCTCTCTACCGCTCTCTTTACCTCTCTGTCTCTACCTCTCTCTACCTCTCTTTACCTCTCTCCCTACCTCTCTCTACCTCTCTCTCTACCGCTCTCTTTACCTCTCTCTCTACCGCTCTCTCTACCTCTCTCTCTACCGCTCTCTTTGCCTCTCTTTCTCTACCTCTCTCTCCCTCTCTCTCTACCGCTCTCTTTACCTCTCTTTCTCTACCTCTCTCTCCCTCTCTCTCTACCGCTCTCTTTACCTCTCTTTCTCTACCTCTCTCTCCCTCTCTCTCTACCTCTCTCTTTACCTCTCTTTCTCTACCTCTTTCCCTACCCGTCTCCTCTCTCTCTACCTCTACCTCTCTCTCTACCGCTCTCTTTACCTCTCTTTCTCTCCCTCTCTCTCCCTCTCTCTCTACCGCTCTCTCTACCTCTCTCTCTACCGCTCTCTTTACCTCTCTTTCTCTACCTCTCTCTCCCTCTCTCTCTACCGCTCTCTTTACCTCTCTCCCTACCTCTCTCTACCTCTCTCTCTACCGCTCTCTTTACCTCTCTCTCTACCTCTCTCTACCTCTCTCTCTACTGCTCTCTTTACCTCTCTCCCTACCTTTCTCTACCTCTCTCTCCCTCTCTCTCTACTGCTCTCTTTACCTCTCTCCCTACCTTTCTCTACCTCTCTCTACCTCTCTCTCTACTGCTCTCTTTACCTCTCTCCCTACCTTTCTCTACCTCTCTCTCCCTCTCTCTCTACCGCTCTCTTTACCTCTCTTTCTCTACCTCTCTCTCCCTCTCTCTCTACCGCTCTCTTTACCTCTCTTTCTCTACCTCTCTCTCCCTCTCTCTCTACCGCTCTCTCTACCTCTCTTTCTCTACCTCTCTCTCCCTCTCTCTCTACCTCTCTCTTTACCTCTCTTTCTCTACCTCTTTCCCTACCCGTCTCCTCTCTCTCTACCTCTCTCTACCTCTCTCTCCCTCTCTCTCTACCGCTCTCTTTACCTCTCTTTCTCTACCTCTTTCCCTACCCGTCTCCTCTCTCTCTACCTCTCTCTACCTCTCTCTCCCTCTCTCTCTACCGCTCTCTTTACCTCTCTTTCTCTACCTCTTTCCCTACCCGTCTCCTCTCTCTCTACCTCTCTCTCCCTCTCTCTCTACCGTTCTCTTTACCTCTCTTTCTCTGCCTCTTTCCCTACCCGTCTCCTCTCTCTCTACCTCTCTCCCTACCTCTCTCTACCTCTCTCTCTACCGCTCTCTTTACCTCTCTCTCTACCGCTCTCTTTACCTCTCTCCCTACCTCTCTCTACCTCTCTCTACCTCTCCCTCTACCTCTCTCTAACTCTCTTTCTCTACCTCTCTCTCTACCTCTCTCTCTACCTCTCTTTCTCTACCTCTCTCTACCTCTCCCTCTACCGCTCTC
>NC_060193.1:54050813-54060813 GCF_021184085.1 Oncorhynchus gorbuscha
GCTACGGTGTATAGGAGTATATCTGTCTCTTGTTCTCTCTCTTCCTGCTGCTACGGTGTATAGGAGTATATCTGTCTCTTGTTCTCTCTCTTCCTGCTGCTACGGTGTATAGGAGTATATCTGTCTCTTGTTCTCTCTCTTCCTGCTGCTACGGTGTATAGGAGTATATCTGTCTCTTGTTCTCTCTCTTCCTGCTGCTACGGTGTATAGGAGTATATCTGTCTCTTGTTCTCTCTCTTCCTGCTGCTACGGTGTATAGGAGTATATCTGTCTCTTGTTCTCTCTCTTCCTGCTGCTACGGTGTATAGGAGTATATCTGTCTCTTGTTCTCTCTCCTCCTGCTGCTACGGTGTATAGGAGTATATCTGTCTCTTGTTCTCTCTCTTCCTGCTGCTACGGTGTATAGGAGTATATCTGTCTCTTGTTCTCTCTCTTCCTGCTGCTACGGTGTATAGGAGTATATCTGTCTCTTGTTCTCTCTCTTCCTGCTGCTATGGTGTATAGGAGTATATCTGTCTCTTGTTCTCTCTCTTCCTGCTGCTACGGTGTATAGGAGTATATCTGTCTCTTGTTCTCTCTCTTCCTGCTGCTACGGTGTATAGGAGTATATCTGTCTCTTGTTCTCTCTCTTCCTGCTGCTACAGTGTATAGGAGTATATCTGTCTCTTGTTCTCTCTCTTCCTGCTGCTACGGTGTATAGGAGTATATCTGTCTCTTGTTCTCTCTCTTCCTGCTGCTACGGTGTATAGGAGTATATCTGTCTCTTGTTCTCTCTCTTCCTGCTGCTACGGTGTATAGGAGTATATCTGTCTCTTGTTCTCTCTGTTTCCTGTTCTCTCCTTCCCTCCAGGCTGCATTAGGAGAACATCTCTGTCTGACTCTCTCTCTGTTTCCTGTTCTCTCCTTCCCTCCAGGCTGCATTAGGAGAACATCTCTGTCTGACTCTCTCTCTGTTTCCTGTTCTCTCCTTCCCTCCAGGCTGCATTAGGAGAACATCTCTGTCTGACTCTCTCTCTGTTTCCTGTTCTCTCCTTCCCTCCAGGCTGCATTAGGAGAACATCTCTGTCTGACTCTCTCTCTGTTTCCTGTTCTCTCCTTCCCTCCAGGCTGCATTAGGAGAACATCTCTGTCTGACTCTCTCTCTGTTTCCTGTTCTCTCCTTCCCTCCAGGCTGCATTAGGAGAACATCTCTGTCTGACTCTCTCTCTGTTTCCTGTTCTCTCCTTCCCTCCAGGCTGCATTAGGAGAACATCTCTGTCTGACTCTCTCTCTGTTTCCTGTTCTCTCCTTCCCTCCAGGCTGCATTAGGAGAACATCTCTGTCTGACTCTCTCTCTCTGTTTCCTGTTCTCTCCTTCCCTCCAGGCTGCATTAGGAGAACATCTCTGTCTGACTCTCTCTCTCTGTTTCCTGTTCTCTCCTTCCCTCCATGCTGCATTAGGAGAACATCTCTGTCTGACTCTCTCTCTCTGTTTCCTGTTCTCTCCTTCCCTCCAGGCTGCATTAGGAGAACATCTCTGTCTGACTCTCTCTCTCTGTTTCCTGTTCTCTCCTTCCCTCCAGGCTGCATTAGGAGAACATCTCTGTCTGACTCTCTCTCTCTGTTTCCTGTTCTCTCCTTCCCTCCAGGCTGCATTAGGAGAACATCTCTGTCTGACTCTCTCTCTCTGTTTCCTGTTCTCTCCTTCCCTCCAGGCTGCATTAGGAGAACATCTCTGTCTGACTCTCTCTCTCTGTTTCCTGTTCTCTCCTTCCCTCCAGGCTGCATTAGGAGAACATCTCTGTCTGACTCTCTCTCTGTGTTTCCTGTTCTCTCCTTCCCTCCAGGCTGCATTAGGAGAACATCTCTGTCTGACTCTCTCTCTCTGTTTCCTGTTCTCTCCTTCCCTCCAGGCTGCATTAGGAGAACATCTCTGTCTGACTCTCTCTCTCTGTTTCCTGTTCTCTCCTTCCCTCCAGGCTGCATTAGGAGAACATCTCTGTCTGACTCTCTCTCTCTGTTTCCTGTTCTCTCCTTCCCTCCAGGCTGCATTAGGAGAACATCTCTGTCTGACTCTCTCTCTCTGTTTCCTGTTCTCTCCTTCCCTCCATGCTGCGTTGTGATAGGAGTATATCCGTAGACAGCTGGAGGAGGAACAGAGACAGTTAGAGATCCTACAGCAACAGCTTCTACAGGAGCAGGCTCTACTGCTGGTAACACTGTTACCCCTGCATGTCTATGTATATATACCCCTGACCTCTCACCCCTGACCCCCCTTCTACAGGAGCATGTCCATTGTGTACCTGCATGTATACATCTACCAACCACCCTCCTGTCAAGTCTGACCCCTCAACCCTGTGAAACTACAGCTCCAGAGCCTGTGGTGTAAACCTGTACCTTGTCCCTGTGTCCAGTGTTTGTTGTTCCTCGTTCCTCTCTGCAAGTCCTTACCCTGCAAGGAACCCCCCCCCCAGCCCCATCAAATCACATCACATGTTATTTGTCACATGCTCCGAATACGACAGGTGTAGATCTTACCGTGAAAAGCTTACTGACAAGCCCTTAACCAACAATGCAGTTCAAGAAATAGAATTAAGAAAATATTTACCAAATAAACTAAAGTAAAAAATGTAATAAAAAGTAACAGCGAGTGTGCAGGTTAGTCGAGGTCATTTGTACATGGATCATGGAAAGTCCCTGTGAGCCCTGTCCTGTATGGATCCTATTGGTCAACCTGTCCTGTGTGGAGTGATGCTATTGGTCATGTGTTTCAGAGATTGGCTCTGTGCTGTCAAGATAGTGATTTGGTTAAGATTGGATAATAACAGCCTTCCGTGTGTGTGTGTGTGTGTGTGTGTGTGTGTGTGTGTGTGTGTGTGTGTGTGTGTGTGTGTGTGTGTGTGTGTGTGTGTGTGTGTGTGTGTGTGTGTGTGTGTGTGTGTGTGTGTGTGTGTGTGTGTGTGTGTGTGTGCGTGTCCATAGGAGTATAAGCGTAAGCAGATTGAGGAACAACATCAAGCCGAGAGGCTACAGAGACAGTTACAACAGGAGGTAACACTTGGCTCTTATGATGATGTCATATAACAATGGTGTTGAATAATTGAAGAGATGGTCAACTGTTGCCTATTTGTTTTGTAGAGAGCCTACCTGGTGTCTCTACAACAGCAGCAACAACAACAAAACCAAGATGGCCGACCAGGCGAGAAGAAACCTCTGTATCACTATAAAGACTCAGCTAGTCCTACTGACAAACCTGCATGGGCTAAAGAGGTACACACACAGACTCTGGAGAGACTCTGGTCTCTGGACAACATTCATAACTGAAGATCATGAGTACAGTCTCGGTCTAACGACAACATTGTGTGTGTAGCGGTGCATACAGTGTGGATCAGAACAAGATACTATGTTCTTCTGTTACAGTTCTCGTGTGTGTTTTATATTTTGTGTGTGTGTGTGTGTGTGTGTGTGTGTGTGTGTGTGTGTGTGTGTGTGTGTGTGTGTGTGTGTGTGTGTGTGTGTGTGTGTGTGTGTGTGTGTGTGTGTGTGTGTGTGTGTGTGTGTGTGTGCTTGTTTAACTTCTGCCCCACCTTGTCTGCAGGTCTTGAAGCAGCAGCCACACCCCCAGAGCCACTCACCCCGCCCTTTCCTCAGACAAAGCCACTCCTTCAACCAACATTCATCCCCCATTCCCTCCCACGCCAACCTCCCTCGCCGAGCCCCCTCCGACCCCACCCCTCCCCCTCACATCCGTATCTCCCTGGAGACCAGGGATCTAGTAGATCCCATTCTGAAACAGGAGATCAGCCAGCAGGATAGAGAGATGAGAGCTCAGAAAGCCAGTCAGAGGGTGGTCAGACAGAAAGAAAGAGGATGCAATACCGTAGCCAACCAGGGGGTACCACACAACAACCGGAGGCCAAAAGGGCCTAGCGCAGCCGGTCAGAAGGCTGGTCAGCAAGACCGAGGACGCAGTCCCAGACCTAAACACCCAGGGCCACAACACAACCCCAACCGGGGGCCACAGCATAATGGGAAGGGGCAACAGGCTGGCTTTAACCGAGGCCCCAGCCCTAACCCCAAACCCAACCAAGCCCCAAAAGAAAGCCCCATCTCTAATCCCCAAGCCCCTAAACAAGAGGCCTTCAATGGGCCAGCCTGGGCACCCAGCTCCAGCCCCAACCAGGGACATAACCTGGGGGTGAAAGACCAGGGGCAGATATGGGTCAGTGGCCGTAGTGGCAGCTCCATCTCCCCTTGTCGTAGAATAGACATAGAAGTAAATGACATAGATGTAGAAATAGACTCCTCTTCCTCCTCTCATTCTAATTCTTCTTTCCTCTACCCCTCTCCTGATCATGATCTTAGAGGCAACTCTCTGTTTCCGTGTCGTATACTAGATGTAGAAATAGATGAACTAGATATAGAAATGGAGGAACTAGAAAAGAGGGAGTTGGATTGTTGGAGGTATAGAGAGGAGGAGAGGGAAAGGGGTAGAGAGGGAGGTGTGGGGGGTTTGAGGATGGCTTCCAGCCATGAGAGTCTGTTGGGATCCTATGGGGGTCATACGAATTCTGACCTCTACCCCCGACCCCTAACCCCTGACCTCTCAGCCTCTGCACCGGCAGGCCGGCTACGCCCTTTCCTGTCCTCCAATCAAAATCACTTCCTGGCTACTGAATCCTCCAAGCAGAGTCCGTTCCTCCAAGTCCCCGGCTGGGCACCTCCCCCTCTGAACAGAGTGAAGTCAGAGGTCAGTGATGATGATGAGATCACGACCTCTAACCTGGACCTGACTTCCTCTGCTCCAGCTAACATGCTCAGATCACACCTGGCCCAGGCCATGCCCACTAGATCCAAGCAGTCATCCCTGTCTCGGTCCTCCCTCTCTTTCTCCCCCCTTCGTTCTCCTGGTAAGAGCTCAGGTCCTCTGAAACAGATAGTTTCAGCCTTAAATTGGATGGGCCTCTCGCCCCGAGGGTCACCTAGAACCTCACCCCAAACCTCAGCCGGAATCTCCCCCTCACACTCCCGACCTGAGTCCCCATGTCATCTTTCCCTCAATTCCCCTCCCGCTCCATTCTACTACTCCCAGTATCTCACACCCTGCTCCTCCCCATACCTCACCCCTATGTGTTCTCCTCACCCCTCTCCTGGTGGCTCCCCCTTCGGCTCCCAGTCCCAGCTCACTATCAGACCACTCGCTGCTAGCCACTAGCCACACACACACACACACACACACACACACACACACAGACAGACAGACAGACAGACAGACAGACAGACAGACAGACAGACAGACAGACAGACAGACAGACAGACAGACAGACAGACAGACAGACAGACAGACAGACAGACAGACAGACAGACAGACAGACAGACAGACAGACAGACAGACAGACAGACAGACAGACAGACAGACAGAGACGCACGGACGGACGGACATATATTCTTTATTATATTTGTAGATAAAACAAAATATTATACATTTCTATATTTTATACTATTTTGTATAACATTGTTTCAACTTCATATAGCTCAGTTGGTTCATCCTTACCCACCTACCTCCAATAGTCCCCATTCCAATCAAAACAGATATCTAGAAAAACCAGCCCCCCAGACTCCTTCTCTGTCAGGGTGCCTCCCCTAACACCCCCCCAACCGCCCCTCCTTCTGGAGGTTGATGATGTCACAGCAAGGACTCCATACGTGTCACTTCCTGTTTACGGTCAGTTAGCCAATTGCAGTTCAGCTTGGTGATGGGGTGCTGGCCAATCAGGTCTCAGCTGGGTGGATGCCAATCAGGTCTCAGCTTGGTGCTGGGTGGAGGCTAATCAGGACTCTCTTTAGTGCTGGCCAATCGGTGGTGGACTATATTTTCTCTGGGATCACAGACCAACATGGATTCTCAACATTTCAGATTCTCTTTTCTGCAAGAATGATACGCTCCAACTCCGCCTCTCCTCCATCCCCGTCTCCGCCTCTCCTCCATCCCCGTCTCCGCCTCTCCTCCATCCCCGTCTCTGCCTCTCCTCCATCCCCCTCTCCTCCATCCCCCTCTCCTCCATCCCCCTCTCCTCCATCCCGTCTCCTCCATCCCCCTCTCTTCCTCTCCTCCATCCCCCTCTCCTCCATCCCCCTCTCCTCTATCCCCCTCTCCTCCATCCCCCTCTCCTCTATCCCCCTCTCCTCCATCCCCCTCTCCTCCATCCCCGTCTCCTCCATCCCCGTCTCCTCCATCCCCCTCTCCTCCATCCCCCTCTCCTCCTCTCCTCCATGCCCCTCTCCACCTCTCCTCCATCCCCCTCTCCTCCATCCCCCTCTCCACCTCTCCTCCATCCTCCTCTCGTCCTCTCCTCCATCCCCCTCTCTGCCTC
The DNA here is from genome assembly GCF_021184085.1 of Oncorhynchus gorbuscha. Taxonomy (NCBI): domain Eukaryota; kingdom Metazoa; phylum Chordata; class Actinopteri; order Salmoniformes; family Salmonidae; genus Oncorhynchus; species Oncorhynchus gorbuscha. The sequence continues at coordinate 54,057,167 of NC_060193.1, forward strand.
TCCTCCATCCCCCTCTCCGCCTCTCCTCCATCCCCCTCTCGTCCTCTCCTCCATCCCCCTCTCTGCCTCTCCTCCATCCCCCTCTCCTCCATCCCCCTCTCCGCCTCTCCTCCATCCCCCTCTTGTCCTCTCCTTCATCCCCCTCTCCACCTCTCCTCCATCCTCCTCTCCTCCAACTCCGCTCTCTCCCTATCATCCCTGCGCTCTCTCCCTATCATCCCTGCGCTCTCTCTCTATCATCCCCGCTCGCTCTCTCTATCATCCCCGCTCACTCTCTCTATCATCCCCGCGCTCTCTCTATCATCCCCGCTCGCTCTCTCTATCATCCCCGCTCGCTCTCTCTATCATCCCCGCGCTCTCTCTATCATCCCCCCGCTCTCTCTATCATCCCCGCTCTCTCTCTATCATCCCCCGCTCTCTCTATCATCGCTCTCTCTATCATCCCCGCTTGCTCTCTCTATCATCCCCGCTCGCTCTCTCTATCATCCCCGCTCGCTCTCTCTATCATCCCCCCGCTCTCTCTATCATCCGCTCTCTCTATCATCCCCGCTCTCTCTATCATCCCCCGCTCTCTCTATCATCCCGCTCGCTCTCTCTATCCCCCGCTCTCTCTATCATCCCCGCTCGCTCTCTCTATCATCCCCGCTCGCTCTCTCTATCATCCCCGCTCGCTCTCTCTATCATCGCTCTCTCTATCATCCCCGCTCGCTCTCTCTATCATCCCCGCTCGCTCTCTCTATCATCCCCGCTCGCTCTCTCTATCATCCCCGCTCGCTCTCTCTATCATCCCCCCGCTCGCTCTCTCTACCATCCCCGCTCGCTCTCTCTATCATCCCCGCTCGCTCTCTCTATCATCCCCGCTCGCTCTCTCTATCATCCCCGCTCGCTCTACCATCCCTATCATCCCCGCTCGCTCTCTATCATCCCCGCTCGCTCTCTCTATCATCCCCGCTCGCTCTCTCTATCATCCCCGCTCGCTCTCTCTATCATCCCCGCTCGCTCTCTCTATCATCCCCGCTCGCTCTCTCTATCATCCCCGCTCGCTCTCTCTATCATCCCCGCGCTCGCTCTCTCTATCATCCCCGCTCGCTCTCTCTATCATCCCCGCTCGCTCTCTCTATCATCCCCGCTCGCTCTCTCTATCATCCCCGCTCGCTCTCTCTATCATCCCCGCGCTCTCTCCATCTCTCTGTTACAGCTTGTAGAGGAGTACCAGTTGATTCTAACCATTAATTGCATGATGAGCCTCAGTGCCTCTAGAGCACTGTAGACAACACCGTATGAACCTGTTGGTAACGTCCAGTTAGTCTAATAATCATGATGATGTGTGTCAGGTGGAGGAGCGGTCCAAGCTGAACAGACAGAGTTCTCCTGCGCTGCAGCATAAGGCCGTCTCCAGTCGGGTCTCTGAGGCCTCCCTGCCTCCTCGCTCCGAGGCCTTCAGCACTGCAGGGATGCAGCCGGCCCGCACCCCACCAACACACCGCCCAGTTGAACCACAGGTGTGTGTCTGTCCCTTCTGTCGTCTGTCTGTCTGTCTCTCTGTGTGTGCGTGTGTGTGTGTTGACATTTACAAATATACAATATACACACAACCTGTAATTGTATTTGATATTGCATACTACTATGCTGTAGCCTATACTACAGTCAACAAGCAGTATGTGTAACGTCGTTCGTTTGTTGAATGAAGAGAGTCAGACCGAAATGCAGCGTGTAGGTTACTCATGACTTTAATGAAGTAAATCGCGGTACATGAAATAACTGTATATGAAAACAACAAACGAAACGTGAAACCTATTACAGCCTATCTGGTGACTACAACACTAAGACAGGAACAAACACCCACAAATTACAACGCGAAAGTCAGGCTGTCTAAATACGGTTCTCAATCAGAGACAACGACAAGCACCTGACTCTGATTGAGAATCGCCCCAGGCAGCCAAGCCTAACTAGACACACCCCTAATCATACACAATCCCAATTACTACAAACCCCAATATGAAAGACAACATATAAACCCATGTCACACCCTGGCTTACCCAAACATATACCAAAAACACAAAATACAATGACCAAGGCGTGACAGTATGTCTGTCTGATGGAATTAGAAAATGAGAACGGACTTTCCCATAATTCAATGTTTTATCTCATTCTCTCTCTCCAGATGGCCCATCTGATTCCAGTGAAGACCATGACAGGCTCTCAGTCTCTGCAGGAGGGCACAGGAGGAGAGGCGGGGGGGATGGGGAGGAGAGGGGAGGAGGGGGGAGGCATGCCCCCCCGTCAGAACTCTGACCCCACCTCTGACTCGAATCCCGCCCCTCCACCTCGTACCACCAGCCGAGAGGATGATGAGCTTCCCCCTAAGGTCCCTCAGAGAACCACCTCCATCTCCCCAGCCCTGATGAGGAAAAACTCCCCCAACGCACAGGGACTCATACGAGACAGGTGTGTGTGTGTGTGTGTGTGTGTGTGTGTGTGTGTGTGTGTGTGTGTGTGTGTGTGTGTGTGTGTGTGTGTGTGTGTGTGTGTGTGTGTGTGTGTGTGTGTGTGTGTGTGTGTGTGTGTGTGTGTGTGTCAGGGTCGGGCTCAATTCCATTTAAATTCCAGTCAATTCAGGAAGTGCACTGAAATTGCTTTTCACTTCAATGCTTTTCAATGAGGAATTGGAATTAGGTTTACTTTCTGAAATGAAATGGCATTGACCCCAACCCTGGTGTGTGTGTACTGTATATGTAATTACAGTGTGTATTAACAGTGTGTGTGTTATTTCAGTCATCCAGACCTGAGAGCTTCAGAGTTGTGTCTCGATACTGCTCTACAGAGGTCCTCTCACTCCTCCTCCTCATCCTCACCTTCATCACAGAGAGGTACACACACACACACACACATATATATATATATATGTGACTGATGAGTACATGTATTTGCCTGTTGATACTCATACTGTTGATACTCATACTTCTGAATATTGATGTTGACTCCTCCCTTATGCTGTGATAGGTCCACCAGTCCAGGAGACCTCCCCCCTAGCAGAAGCCACTCAGGAGGTCAGGATCAGACCGGAGGAGGGGCGAGACTCAGGCAGACCCAGCAGACCTGCCGTGAGTAACACACACTCACACACAAACACACCTCGAGTCAGGCTTTCTCCACTTCTGCTGCTTATGTTTCTCTTTTCCTCCCTCTCTTTCTCCTTCCTTCTCTCCTCCTCAATCTCTTCTGCTGTTCATCCCCTTCTACCAGAGCTATAAGAAAGCCATAGATGAGGTTAGTGACCTCCCCCTTTTATATCTCTCTGTTTCTACCTCTCTCTCTCTCTCTCTCTCTTCTCTCTCTTAGTTCTCTGTATAACCAGTATGGCCCATTCATTCAAGGTTTTAGTGGGATGTGTGTAAGCTCAACTTAACATCACTTTGGAGGTCTGACCAAGTCAGACTTTTGGAATTCTAAAGTATGTTTGTGAAGCTGAAAGCATGTAGCTGAAAGCTAGCATCCAGGGAGCTGAAAGCATCTAGCTGAAAGCATCTAGCTGAAAGCTAGCATCCAGGGAGCTGAAAGCATCTAGCTGAAAGCTAGTATCCAGGGAGCTGAAAGCATCTAGCTGAAAGCTAGCATCCAGGGAGCTGAAAGCATCTAGCTGAAAG
>NC_060193.1:54075813-54100813 GCF_021184085.1 Oncorhynchus gorbuscha
TGTGTGTGTGTGTGTGTGTGTGTGTGTGTGTGTGTGTGTGTGTGTGTGTGTGTTTGACGTACCCAACTTTTGTGTGTGTTGCTGTCTCTCCTGTGTGTGTTGTTGACTCTCTCCTGTGTGAGTTGTTGACTCTCTCCTGTGTGAGTTGTTGACTCTCTCCTGTGTGTTGTTGACTCTCTCCTGTGTGTGTTGTTGACTCTCTCCTGTGTGAGTTGTTGACTCTCCTGTGTGTGTTGTTGACTCTCTCCTGTGTGTGTTGTTGACTCTCTCCTGTGTGTGTTGTTGACTCTCTCCTGTGTGTGTTGTTGACTCTCTCCTGTGTGAGTTGTTGACTCTCTCCTGTGTGTGTTGTTGACTCTCTCCTGTGTGTGTTGTTGACTCTCTCCTGTGTGTTGTTGACTCTCTCCTGTGTGTGTTGTTGACTCTCTCCTGTGTGTGTTGTTGACTCTCTCCTGTGTGTGTTGTTTCCAGTAAAGTACGAGAGGATCAAGTTCCTGGTGATCGCTCAGAAGAACGCAGTGGAGATCTATGCCTGGGCCCCCAAACCCTACCACAAGTTCATGGCCTTCAAGGTAGCTGCCACACCGGGTTGAGATGTGATGCTGTAGTTAGGTAGACATCCTGGAAGTACAGGGACTACCTTCAAGGTAGCTGCCACACCGGGTTGAGATGTGATGCTGTAGTTAGGTAGACATCCTGGAAGTACAGGGACTACCTTCAAGGTAGCTGCCACACCGGGTTGAGATGTGATGCTGTAGTTAGGTAGACATCCTGGAAGTACAGGGACTACCTTCAAGGTAGCTGCCACACCGGGTTGAGATGTGATGCTGTAGTTAGGTAGACATCCTGGAAGTACAGGGACTACCTTCAAGGTAGCTGCCACACCGGGTTGAGATGTGATGCTGTAGTTAGGTAGACATCCTGAAGTACAGGGACTACCTTCAAGGTAGCTGCCACACCGGGTTGAGATGTGATGCTGTAGTTAGGTAGACATCCTGGAAGTACAGGGACTACCTTCAAGGTAGCTGCCACACCGGGTTGAGATGTGATGCTGTAGTTAGGTAGACATCCTGGAAGTACAGGGACTACCTTCAAGGTAGCTGCCACACCGGGTTGAGATGTGATGCTGTAGTTAGGTAGACATCCTGGAAGTACAGGGACTACCTTCAAGGTAGCTGCCACACCGGGTTGAGATGTGATGCTGTAGTTAGGTAGACATCCTGGAAGTACAGGGACTACCTTCAAGGTAGCTGCCACACCGGTTTGAGATGTGATGCTGTAGTTAGGTAGACATCCTGGAAGTACAGGGACTACCTTCAAGGTAGCTGCCACACCGGGTTGAGATGTGATGCTGTAGTTAGGTAGACATCCTGGAAGTACAGGGACTACCTTCAAGGTAGCTGCCACACCGGGTTGAGATGTGATGCTGTAGTTAGGTAGACATCCTGGAAGTACAGGGACTACCTTCAAGGTAGCTGCCACACCGGGTTGAGATGTGATGCTGTAGTTAGGTAGACATCCTGGAAGTACAGGGACTACCTTCAAGGTAGCTGCCACACCGGGTTGAGATGTGATGCTGTAGTTAGGTAGACATCCTGGAAGTACAGGGACTACCTTCAAGGTAGCTGCCACACCGGGTTGAGATGTGATGCTGTAGTTAGGTAGACATCCTGGAAGTACAGGGACTACCTTCAAGGTAGCTGCCACACCAGTTTGAGATGTGATGCTGTAGTTAGGTAGACATCCTGGAAGTACAGGGACTACCTTCAAGGTAGCTGCCACACCGGGTTGAGATGTGATGCTGTAGTTAGGTAGACATCCTGGAAGTACAGGGACTACCTTCAAGGTAGCTGCCACACCGGGTTGAGATGTGATGCTGTAGTTAGGTAGACATCCTGGAAGTACAGGGACTACCTTCAAGGTAGCTGCCACACCGGGTTGAGATGTGATGCTGTAGTTAGGTAGACATCCTGGAAGTACAGGGACTACCTTCAAGGTAGCTGCCACACCGGGTTGAGATGTGATGCTGTAGTTAGGTAGACATCCTGGAAGTACAGGGACTACCTTCAAGGTAGCTGCCACACCGGGTTGAGAGGAAATGTTGCACCGTTGTCTGTGACAATACTATGGGGTCTGTCACGTTGTCTGATACTAGTTACTCTGGGGTCAATAGTAACACTTCTCCCTCCCCCCACCTCCCAGTCGTTCACTGACCTGCAGCACCGCCCCCAGCTGGTTGACCTGACGGTGGAGGAGGGGCAGAGGTTAAAGGTCATCTACGGCTCCAGCCTGGGCTTCCATGTCATCGACGTCGACTCTGGCAACCCTTACGACATCTACGTCCCCTCACACGTAAGTCTGTGTGTGGTGTGATATATATAGTGCAGGGAGATAGACAGTAGATAACCATTACCTCTGTCTGTCTGTAGATTCAGACCCAGGTGACTCCCCATGCCATCGTCATTCTTCCTAAGACAGACGGGATGGAGATGTTGTTGTGTTATGAAGATGAGGGAGTCTACGTCAATACCTACGGACGCATCACTAAAGACGTCGTGCTGCAGTGGGGAGAGATGCCTACTTCTGTTGGTGAGTGTGTGTGTGTGTGTGTGTTTTTGTGTGGGTGTTTGTGTGAGCTCAGCTTCGTTTTAGGCCTGTGGGAACTTGTTTAGGTTCATGTGAAGTTTAATCAGATTCAATCTCAACTCTGTTGTGTTCCATAATAGAACAGTGTAGTTTACAGTGAAACTAATAGTGTATTCTTTAACTCTCTCCTTCATCCTCTCTATCTACTCTCTATCTATCTCTCTCTCTCTCTCTCTCTTTCTATCCTTGCTCCTCCAGCCTATATCCACTCTAGCCAGATCATGGGCTGGGGGGAGAAGGCCATAGAGATCAGGTCTGTGGAGACAGGACACCTGGATGGGGTCTTCATGCACAAGAGAGCCCAGAGACTCAAGTTCCTGTGTGAGAGGAATGACAAGGTAAACAACATGCACACACACACACACACACACACACACACACACACACACACACACACACACACACACACACACACACACACACACACACACACACACACACACACACACACACACACACACATTCATATTCTCTATTGCCTGTATCAATCATGTCTTCTCATGGTGTGTGTGTGTGTGTGTGTGTGTGTGTGTGTGTGTGTGTGTGTGTGTGTGTGTGTGTGTGTGTGTGTGTGTGTGTGTGTGTGTGTGTGTGTGTGTGTGTGTGTGTGTGTGTGTGTGTGTGTGTGTGTGTGTGTGTGTGTCTAGGTGTTCTTTGCATCGGTGAGGTCTGGAGGCAGCAGTCAGGTCTTCTTCATGACCCTCAACCGGAGCTCCATGATGAACTGGTGAAACTAACTCCTGCCACCATCTTCCTATTGGCCTGCTCAGCTGTCGATCACGGGCCAACGCTAATTTCAGAAGCCAATTAAAACAATGGACCAAGAGAATCTAATCGCACCCTGAATCAAACAAGTGAATTGAATAATGGGATAGTCCAACACTGAATCTAACTGAGAGAGTCAAACGCTGAATGAATCGAACGCTGAGGGAATCAAATATCAAATCAGTGTGAAAGAATTGAAGTGTAAATGAATCAAGCTCTGAGAGAATCAAACTTAAAGACAGTGAAACACTGAGAGACTACAACACTGTAACAGACATAAAGGACTATAAAGAATGAAATAATAAAAATATAAAAAAGATAAAGACTGTTATGAAGAGGAGTCTGAATCAACGGGGGCGCTGGTTTCCCGGTTTTCCAAGATCTCGACTACCGTCTGTGGAGACGAACCGGAACTTCCGGATCCTAATCTTTCTTTCTCTCCTCCACTTCATCCTTCACTTCCCCCCTCTCCCCACCACTCCACCCCTCTTCTCTAAAATATCGGCTATGTCCCTTTAAAACAAAATCCCCGCCTCTGTCTCCCTCCTCTTCTCCTCCTGTCCCTCTGTCTCCCTCCTCTTCTCCTCCTGTCCCTCTGTCTCCCTCCTCTTCTCCTCCTGTCCCTCTGTCTCCCTCCTCTTCTCCTCCTGTCCCTCTGTCTCCCTCCTCTTCTCCTCCTGTCCCTCTGTCTCCCTCCTCTTCTCCTCCTGTCCCTCTGTCTCCCTCCTCTTCTCCTCCTGTCCCTCTGTCTCCCTCATCTTCTCCTCCTGTCCCTCTGTCTCCCTCATCTTCTCCTCCTGTCCCTCTGTCTCCCTCCTCTTCTCCTCCTGTCCCTCTGTCTCCCTCCTCTTCTCCTCCTGTCCCTCTGTCTCCCTCCTCTTCTCCTCCTGTCCCTCTGTCTCCCTCCACTTCTCCTCCTGTCCCTCTGTCTCCCTCGTCTTCTCCTCCTGTCCCTCTATCCACTCTGAAGTCTTTCAATTCTCAAGGTGCTGCCCAGATAAACTGTCATGTTAAAACAAAACAAGAATAACAACATTCTGCTGTTTACTAGAAATATGCTTTCATTCTGTCTTTTAAATAACACATTGTTCAAGTTTTGTTTCATGTTTATTTAGGTACTTTAAAATAACTTTTGAATTGTAATGTGAAGAGCTTGATAACTTGCACAGCACACTGCTAGTTTCTGCCATTCAGTTTGTGTGTTTTATGTTATGCTGAAATGCCAGAGGAAAACCTGATTCAACTGAGAATCATTTGAGAATTGTCTGAGAATGAACCACTCTGTGTCTGTGTGTCTGTCTTATCTTCTCTGTGTGTAAAGAAGTATTGCGTAAAGCTGTCTCCCACCTGATTGGTCTGGTCTGATTGTGACTCCTTCCTGTTTGTACGGTGCCAAGCATGATGAAGCCGTTGTTTTGTTCACTCTTTTCTGTTGGTTTACCATTTTATTTGAACACTTTGATAGCGTCTTATGTCCTTAGATTGAACATGATCATTTTATCTTTAAAAAAAACTTAATTTATAAAAAGATGTTTCACATTTTATTAAACACATGTGCATTTCTGAAAACAAAGATGAGAACATCTGAAGCTGTTGTCCTTAATGCTTTTTAAGCCATGCTGTAGAACTACATTACCCAGAATACAACAGTTCTGTGAGGTGTGTGTGTGTGGGTCATGTATGTATATTTAGTGACTGCAAACACATTCATCAAAGAAATATTACATTCACCGAGACCCACTCCCTCAAATTACAAACAAGTGCAGGGGACACCCTTTTGTCTGGGAAATTACACTTCCAGACTGCTCCTTTAAATGTCATGCTTAAGTTACTGTTATGGAGACAGGTTGCTTTTTAGAATATTAGCAATAAAGAGTTGTGCTGATTGAACGTGTGTGTGTGTGTGTGTGTGTGTGTGTGTGTGTGTGTGTGTGTGTGTGTGTGTGTGTGTGTGTGTGTGTGTGTGTGTGTGTGTGTGTGTGTGTGTGTGTGTGTGTGTGTGTGTGTGTGTGTGTGTGTGTGTGTGTGTGTGTGTGTGTGATACACCTCTATCTGGTGAACAGGCTGCTGATCACTACTTTTGGACTCTTGTCTCTAAAAGAAAAACTCTAGACCTCTTTGTTTCTGAATGACAAACTCATCAATAATGTTTTGGTTTCTATGTTTTGTAAAACAGTCAAATAAATGATACTAGAACATTATTTTTGTTCGTATTTCTGTTTATATTCTGTGATGTGTGTGTGTGTGTGTGTGATGTGTGTGTAGGGGTTGCAGTGTAAGTTATCAGCTGAGGCCACCGACCCTCAGACTTTGTCCCTGTTGAAGGTATATCATTAACCCTACCTAATACTGTCCCTCCCTGTGTGTGTGGGGGTGTGTGTGTGTGTGTGTGTGTGTTTGTGTGTGAGTGAGTGTCAGACCTTCCCCCTCATTTAGAGCCAATGTGCTGAGCTCAGGATGACCAGGTTGTGTGTGTGAACAGTGGATACCTGCCCAGACACTGTGTGTGTGTTCACTAATCACTATCACAGAGTTGAACCACCATGAAAACGCTGACAAACACAACCTAAGACAGGAGGGGAAGTGTGTTAGGCACCATGTGTGATGGTAATGATGACATGAATGATAAACAGCCACCAGTAAGGTGTACAGATAGAGAGGTGCTCTGCTCCGGTGTGTCTTTCTGTCCAGTGCTGTGTGTGTGTGTATGTCGAGATGAGTGCGTGGACACGCCGTGATCCCAGCGATTGATGATTACCCTGGAAGTGTGTGTGTGATCAGTTCATGTTGTTGGAGCTGGTGTCGAGACTCTGAACCCGTCATGGAGTCGGGAAAGGTAAGATCTTTGTACACTTTTACACACTCGAGCTCTCACACACACACACTCGTTTTGAGGTATCTAATCCATTTACTAAACAGATGTTGAAAGCCAAGTTGCTGGTTTTATAATGTAGTAAAAGCTCCTGCTGTTCAACCTGAGTGACACTCTGTAGCTACACACAAGGACAGGAGTGTGTGTGAGAGTGTGTTTATATTTTATTTAACTAGGCATTCAGAACACATTCTTATTTACAATGACAGCCTACCAGGGAACAGTGGGTTAATTGCCTTGTTCAGGGGCAGAACGACAGATTTTTACCTCGTCAGCTCGGGGATTTGATCCAGCAACCTTTCCGGTTACTGGCCCACCGCTGTAACTACTAGGCTCCCTGCCGCCCCTGAATGTGTGCATCGTGTACGTGTGCATCGTGTGTCGTGATTGAACCGAGGAAGAGTACCATTTCATTTGACAGTTCATTTGTTGATGGCATGAGGGAGTTGGTTCGATCAGTTAGTTTTTTTAGTTCTGAGAGAAACCCATCTGGAAACAGGAACAGCAGCAAGCAGTCTGTGTTTTATTCCATCATTGACACACCTTTATCACTTTGTTAGGGGGCAGAGCAGCTTTAATATTACAGACAGATTGTAGCTTCCATCATTGTAATTGACTGCATCATCTCCAACCCCCATATATATATATATATTGTTTAGTAAATATATATTATTTTAAATATATATGTTATTTAATATATTTCCCTTTATTATTTTCCCCTAATTGGATTAAACTAATGGACAACAATACTTGGGCTTCTACTTCCAGTTTATACGTACATTTGGTTTGTTTTCAGTCCCATCCTTCATCTCTCCTCAACCCCTCCCATCTATCTCTGAAGACCATCCAGTTTTGACTTCAAGCTGTCGTAGATGTTCCACTGTGTGATGTTTCACAAAAGTTCTGAACCTTTCTATTCTCGTAGTTTCTACAGATTGTAAATGAAAGATAAACACCTTTGCTAAGAGTTTTATTACATTATTGGCTTTGACTTATCAAATCACCCAGCAGTGCTATTTGCAGAGTTAGCTCCAATTAAATGTTTCAATTGTTTAGCCATTCCTGAACCATTGACCAAAAACAAGTGAGCTAATGACTCTGTCTCTTCGCAGCAAATGGAAACACTCAGTTCATAGACCATGTGCCATGGAATCGGTACATCCAACTATTTTGCAACCTGTATCAAATAAAATCAAATGTATTTATATAGCCCTTCGTACATCAGCTGATATCTCAAAGTGCTGTACAGAAACCCAGCCTAAAACCCCAAACAGCAAGCAATGCAGGTGTAGAAGCACAGTGGCTAGGAAAAACTCCCTAGAAAGGCCAAAACCTAGGAAGAAACCTAGAGAGGAACCAGGCTATGTGGGGTGGCCAGTCCTCTTCTGGCTGTGCCGGGTGGAGATTGTAACAGAACATGGCCAAGATGTTCAAATGTTCATAAATGACCAGCATGGTCAAATAATAATAATCACAGGCAGAACAGTTGAAACTGGACCAGCAGCACGGCCAGGTGGACTGGGGACAGCAAGGAGTCATCTTGTCAGGTAGTCCTGAGGCATGGCCCTGGGGCTCAGGTCCTCCGAGAGAGAGAAAGAAAGAGAGAATTAGAGAGAGTATACTTAAATTCACACAGGACACTGGATAGGACAGGAGAAGTACTCCAAATATAACAAACTGACCCTAGCCCCCCGACACATAAACTACTGCAGCATAAATACTGGAGGCTGAGACAGGAGGGGTCAGGAGACACTGTGGCCCCATCCGATGACACCCCCGGACAGGGCCAAACGGGAAGGATATATCCCCACCCACTTTGCCAATGCACAGCCTCCACACCACTAGAGGGATATCTTCAACCACCAACTTCCCATCCTGAGACAAGGCCGAGTATAGCCCACAAAGATCTCCGCCACGGCACAACCCAAGGGGGGGCGCCAACCCAGACAGGAAGATCACATCAGTGACTCAACCCACTCAAGTGACGCACCCCTCCTAGGGAGGGTATGAAAGAGCCCTAGTAAAGCCAGTGACTCAGCCCCTGTAATAGGGTTAGAGGCAGAGAATCCCAGTGGAAAGAGGGGAACCGGCCAGGCAGAGACAGCAAGGGCGGTTCGTTGCTCCAGAGCCTTTCCGTTTACCTTCACACTCCTGGGCCAGACTACACTCAATCATATCACCCACTGAAGAGATGAATCTTCAGTAAAGACTTAAAGGTTGAGACCGAGTTTGTGTCTCTCACATGGGTAGGCAGACCATTCCATAAAAATGGAGCTTTATCATTTAGTGCTTTATCCGGGTAGCCGGAAAGTAGAGCATTGCAGTAGTCTAACCTAGAAGTGACAAAAGCATGGATTCATTTTTCTGCTTCATTTTTGGACAGAAAGTTTCTGATTTTTGCAATGTTACGTCGATGGAAAAAAGCTGTCCTTGAAACAGTCTTGATATGTTCTTCAAAAGAGAGATCAGGGTCCAGAGTAACGCCGAGGTCCTTCACAGTTGTATTTGAGACGACTGTACAACCATTAAGATTAATTGTCAGATTCAACAGAAGATCTCTTTGTTTCTTGGGACCTAGAACAAGCATCTCTGTTTTGTCCGAGTTAAAAGTAGATGTCACGCCTTGGTCTTAGTATTTTGTGTTTTCTTTAATTATTTGTTCAGGCCAGGGTGTGACATGGGTTTATTTTGTTGTCGTATTTGAGTTTTTGTAGGCATTGGGATTGTGGCTGATTAGGGGTGTGTCTAGCATAGGCTTGGCTGCCTGAGGCGGTTCTCAATCTGTGTCAGGTGATTCTCGTTGTCTCTGATTGGGAACCATATTTAGGTAGCCTGGGTTTCACTGTGTATTTTGTGGGTGATTGTTCCTGTCTCTGTGTTAGTATTCACCAGATAGACTGTAATAGGTTTCGCGTTTCGTTTGTTGTTTTGTTATTTAAGTTATTTCATGTAACGTCTATTCTTTATTAAAGAACATGAGTAACCACCACGCTGCATTTTGGTCCGCATCTCCTTCAACTGACGAACGACGTTACAGTAGAAATTTTGCAGCCATCCACTTCCTTATGTCTGAAACACATGCTTCTAGCGAGGGCAATTTTGGGGCTTCACCATGTTTCATTGAAATGTACAGCTGTGTGTCATCCGCATAGCAGTGAAAGTTAACATTATGTTTTCGAATGACATCCCCAAGAGGTAAAATACATAGTGAAAACAATAGTGGTCCTAAAACGGAACCTTGAGGAACACCGAAATGTACAGTTGATTTGTCAGAGGACAAAACATTCACAGAGACAAACTGATATCTTTCCGACAGATAAGATCTAAACCAGGCCAGCACTTGTCTGTGTAGACCAATTTGTGTTTCCAATCTCTCCAAAAGAATGTGGTGATCGATGGTATCAAAAGCAGCACTAAAGTCTAGGAGCACGAGGACAGATGCAGAGCCTCGGTCTGATGCCATTAAAAAGTAATTTACCACCTTTAACAAGTGCCGTCTCAGTGCTATGATGGGGTCTAAAACCAGACGGAAGCATTTTGTATACATTGTTTGTCTTCAGGAAGGCAGTGAGTTGCTGCGCAACAGCTTTTTCTAAAGTTTTTGAGAGGAATGGAAGATTCGATATAGGCCAATAGTTTTTTATATTTTCTGGGTCAAGGTTTGGCTTTTTCAAGAGAGGCTTTATTACTACCACTTTTAGTGAGTTTGGTGCACATCCGGTGGATAGAGAGCCGTTTATTATGTTCAACATGAGAGCCAAGCACAGGAAGCAGCTCTTTCAGTAGTTTAGTTGGAATAGGGTCCAGTATGCAGCTTTGAGGTTTAGAGGCCATGATTATTTTAATTATTGTGTCAAGAGATATAGTACTAAAACACTTGAGTGTCTCTCTTGATCCTAGGTCCTGGCCGAGTTGTGCAGACTCTGGACAACTGAGCTTTGAAGGAATACGCAGATTTAAAGAATAGTCCATCATTTGCTTTCTAATAATCATGATCTTTTCCTCAAAGAAGTTCATGAATTTATTACTGCTGAAGTGAAAGTCATCCTCTCTTGGGGAATGCTGCTTTTTAGTTAACTTTGCGACAGTATCAAAAAGGAATTTCGGATTGTTCTTATTTTCCTCAATTAAGTTGGAAAAATAGGTACTGCAATAGGTACTTCGATACTGCACGGTACTGTCTTTCCAAGCTAGTCGGAAGACTTCCAGTTTGGTGTGGCGCCATTTCCGTTCCAATTTCCTGGAAGCTTGCTTCAGAGCTCGGGTATTTTCTGTATACCAGGGAGCTAGTTTCTTATGAGAAATGTATGGCGTTTTGGTCAACGTTTTGGTCCTCAAATAAAACTGCTATATTTTTGTATTAATTACAGGGTTTTCTTGTTGCCAATTTTGGTCTTTAATGCAGGGCCAACAAACAAGTTCCCTACCTTTCCACTTGCCACCTCCATTTTTGTGGTAATGTTGCAATCAGTATGTTGTAATGTGTCACACAACTAATTCAACAAGTCAAGTAAATATCAAGCCCTTGATTAGGTGAATCAGGAAACAGTAACACTGAGTAATGTGAAGATGTTTTGTTGCTCTGTTACAAGCAGTATTTTACAGCAGGTGGGACTGCATGGTGCATTGAACTGGTTCCCTGCCCACTAGGTCAGCTCATTACAGGCACCTTTTCACATCTGTGTGTCCTACAGCAGCTGACAGGCACTCTAACCCTAGCAGTGTTTTCAGCAGTCTTGGGTTCTCTACAGTTCGGATACAGCCTGGGAGTCATCAATGCGCCACAGAAGGTACACGCACACACTGTTTATTTTAGTCATGGGTAAACAGCAAGTACTATTACAAACCTTTACTTTGTTTCCTAGGTGATAGAGCAGCATTATGGGCGGTCCCTGGGGGTGCTCCCTGAGGAGCCTCTCCTCCTATCAGAGAACAGTACAGAGAAGCAGGAAGTGCATCCCTCTGTGGTCATGTATTGGTCTCTGTCTGTGTCGATCTTCTCCATTGGGGGAATGGTGTCGTCCTTCCTGGTGGGCTTCATTGGAGACCTGAGAGGAAGGTGTGTGTGAGCATCCGAACCTCCCTCTTCCTCTATCTGTCTCAAGACGAAACTGAATGCGCTTGTGTGACTGACTGGGTTTGAATGCGGGTCGTCTGTATGCCACAAGACTGTGTTAGCCCACTGAGCTAATGCCTATGCTGTCTGTGCAGGGTGAAGGGCATGTTGATGGTGAATGTGTTAGCAGTAATAGCAGGTCTACTGATGGTGACGGCTAAGATGTGGAAACCTCACGTCATGGTCATCGCTGGACGATGTGTCATGGGATTCTACTGTGGTGAGTTATCAATACATTGAGTCACACACTACAGCACATCAGGAAGGAAGTGTTCGGCCCGGCTCTGTCCACTATGCACATCCTTATCACTACAAGTGTGAACAAAGCTTGTACTGACTCTCTAGTCTCACCCCCTTCTCCCCTCTCTCTCTCTCTTTCTCAATTCAATTTCAATCCAGGGGCTTTATTGGCAGGGGAAACATATGATTACATTGCCTAAGCAAGTGAAGTGGATTATGACCAAACGTGAAATAAACAATACAACTTAACAGGCAACATTACACTCACAAAGGTTCCAAAATAATAAAGACGTTTCAAATGTTATATGTGTAAATAGTTAAAGTACAAAATATAAAACAAATAAACATAAATATGGGTTGTATTAACAATGGTGTTTGTTCTTCACTGGTTGCCCTTTTCTTGTGGCAACAGGTCACAAATCTTGCTGCTGTGATTGCACACATTTGGTAGGAGGTTAGGAAGTGCAGCTCAGCTTCCACCTCATTTTGTGGGCAGTGTGCACATAGCCTGTCCTCTCTTGAGAGCCTGGTCTGCCTACAGCGACCTATCTCAATAGCAAGGCTATGCTCACTGAGTCTGTACTGTACATAGTCATGGCTTTCCTTAAGTTTGGGTCAGTCACAGTGGTCAGGTATTCTGCCACTGTGTACTCTCTGTTTAAGGTCAAATAACATTCTAGTTGCTCAGTTTTTTTGTTAATTCTTTCCAATGTGTCAAGTAATTATCTTTTTGTTTTCTCATGATTTGGTTTGGTCTAACTGTGTTGCTGTCCTGGGACTCTGTGGGGACTGTTTGTGTTTGTGAACAGAGCCCCAGGACCAGCTTGCTAAGGAGACTCTTCTCCAGGTTCATCTCTCTGTAGGTGATGGCTTTGTTTTGTAAGGTTTGGGAATCACTTCCTTTTCGGTGGTTGTAGAATTGAATGACTCTTTCCTAGATTTTGATAATCAGCTGGTATCGGCCTAATTCTGCCCTGCATGCAATTTTTGGTACTTTACGTTTGTCCCCCTGTCTCTCCCTTTTCTCTCCCCATTCTCTCTCACCTTCTCTCTCTCTCTCTCTCTCTCTCTCTCTCTCTCTCTCTCTCTCTCTCTCTCTCTCTCTCTCTCTCTCTCTCTCTCTCTCTCTCTCTCTCTCTCTCTCTCTCTCTCTCTCAGGTCTGTCCTCAGGGCTAGTTCCTATGTATATAGGGGAGATCGCTCCCATGGCCTACAGAGGAGCTCTGGGAACCTTACATCAACTAGCTACTGTTACTGGTATACTACTGAGTCAGGTAAGACCACACACACATGTGCAAGCATACACACGCACACGCGTACACACACACACACTCATTTATGTACCTGTCCTCTAATTTCTATTCCCCTGTCACTGTCTGTCCTCTAATCTCTATTCCCTGTCTCTTTCTGTCCTCTAATCTCTATTCCCTGTCTCGTTCTGTCCTCTAATCTCTATTCCCTGTCTCTTTCTGTCCTCTAATCTCTATTCCCTGTCTCTTTCTGTTCTCTAATCTCTATTCCCTGTCTCTTTATGTCCTCTAATCTCTATTCCCTGTCTCTTTCTGTCCTCTAATCTCTATTCCCTGTCTCTTTCTGTCCTCTAATCTCTATCCCTGCGTTCCTGTCTGTGTCCATCCCTAATCTCTGTCCCTCTGTCTCTCTCTGTGTTTGTCCCTAATCTCTGTCCCCCTGTCTCTCTCTGTGTTCGTCCCCTAATCTCTGTCCCCCTGTCTCTCTCTATGTCTGTCCGAATCTCTGACCCCTTGTCTCTCTGTGTCTGTCGCTAATCTCTGTCCCCTTGTCTCTCTGTGTCTGTCGCTAATCTCTGTCCCCTTGTCTCTCTGTGTCTGTCGCTAATCTCTGTCCCCTTGTCTCTCTGTGTCTGTCCCTAATCTCTGTCCCCTTGTCTCTCTGTGTCTGTCGCTAATCTCTTTCCCCTTGTCTCTCTGTGTCTGTCCCTAATCTCTGTCCCCTTGTCTCTCTGTGTCTGTCGCTAATCTCTGTCCCCGTCTCTCTCTGTGTTCGTCCCTAATCTCTGTCCCCTTGTCTCTCTGTGTCTGTCGCTAATCTCTGTCCCCTTGTCTCTCTGTGTCTGTCGCTAATCTCTGTCCCCTTGTCTCTCTGTGTCTGTCGCTAATCTCTGTCCCCTTGTCTCTCTGTGTCTGTCCCTAATCTCTGTCCCCTTGTCTCTCTGTGTCTGTCCCTAATCTCTGTCCCCTTGTCTCTCTGTGTCTGTCGCTAATCTCTGTCCCCTTGTCTCTCTATGTCTGTCCGAATCTCTGACCCCTTGTCTCTCTGTGTCTGTCCCTAATCTCTGTCCCCTTGTCTCTCTGTGTCTGTCGCTAATCTCTGTCCCCTTGTCTCTCTGTGTCTGTCCCTAATCTCTGTCCCCTTGTCTCTCTGTGTCTGTCGCTAATCTCTGTCCCCTTGTCTCTCTGTGTCTGTCCCTAATCTCTGTCCCCTTGTCTCTCTGTGTCTGTCCCTAATCTCTGTCCCCTTGTCTCTCTGTGTCTGTCCTAATCTCTGTCCCCTTGTCTCTCTGTGTCTGTCGCTAATCTCTGTCCCCTTGTCTCTCTGTGTCTGTCCCTAATCTCTGTCCCCTTGTCTCTCTGTGTCTGTCCCTAATCTCTGTCCCCTTGTCTCTCTGTGTCTGTCGCTAATCTCTGTCCCCTTGTCTCTCTGTGTCTGTCCCTAATCTCTGTCCCCTTGTCTCTCTGTGTCTGTCCCTAATCTCTGTCCCCTTGTCTCTCTGTGTCTGTCGCTAATCTCTGTCCCCTTGTCTCTCTATGTCTGTCCGAATCTCTGACCCCTTGTCTCTCTGTGTCTGTCCCTAATCTCTGTCCCCTTGTCTCTCTGTGTCTGTCCCTAATCTCTGTCCCCGTCTCTCTGTGTCTGTCCCTAATCTCTGTCCCCTTGTCTCTCTGTGTCTGTCCCTAATCTCTGTCCCCGTCTCTCTGTGTTCGTCCCTAATCTCTCTCCCCCTGTCTCTCTCTATGTCTGTCCGAATCTCTGACCCCTTGTCTCTCTATGTCTGTCCGAATCTCTGACCCCTTGTCTCTCTGTGTCTGTCCCTAATCTCTGTCCCCTTGTCTCTCTGTGTCTGTCGCTAATCTCTGTCCCCTTGTCTCTCTCTGTGTCTGTCCCTAATCTCTGTCCCCCTGTCTCTCTGTGTCTGTCCCTAATCTCTGTCCCCTTGTCTCTCTGTGTCTGTCCCTAATCTCTGTCCCCTTGTCTCTCTGTGTCTGTCCCTAATCTCTGTCCCCGTCTCTCTCTGTGTTCGTCCCTAATCTCTCTCCCGCTGTCTCTCTGTGTCTGTCCCTAATCTCTGTCCCCGTCTCTCTCTGTGTTCGTCCCTAATCTCTCTCCCCCTGTCTCTCTGTGTCTGTCCCTAATCTCTGTCCCCTTGTCTCTCTGTGTTCGTCCCTAATCTCTCTCCCCCTGTCTTTCTCTATGTCTGTCCCTAATCTCTGTCCCCCTGTCTCTCTCCATGTCTGTCCAAATCTCTGTCCACCTGTCTCTCTGTGTCCGTCCCCTAATCTCTGTCCCCCTGTCTCTCTCTGTGTTTGTCCCTAATCTCTGTCCACCTGTATCTCTCTGTGTTTGTCCCTAATCTCTGTCCCCCTGTCTCTTTCTCTATGTCTGTCCCTTATCTCTGTCCCCTTGTCCCCCAGGTGCTCGGTCTAGAGTTCCTCCTGGGTAATGACTACTACTGGCCGCTGCTGCTGGGTCTGTCTGGAGCTCCTGCTGTGTTACAGTCTCTACTGCTGCCATTGTGTCCTGAAAGTCCCAGATACCTCTACATCAAGAGAGGCATGGTGGAGGAGGCCAAGAAGAGTATGTACTGTACTGTCTCAGCTCTCTCTTAGAAAATACATTACCAGTCAAATGTTTGGACACGTCTACTCATTCAAGGGTTCTACTTTATTTGTTCTATTTTCTACATTGTAGAATAATAGTGAAGACATCAAAACTTTGAAATAACACATGGAATCATGTAGTATCAAAAACGTGTTAAACAAATCAAAATATATTTTATATTTGAGATTCTTCAGCGTAGCCACGCTTTGCCTTCATGACAGCTTTCCACACTCTTGGCATTCTCTCAACCAGCTTCATGAGGTAGTCACCTGGAATGCATTTCAATTAACAAGTGTGCCTTGTTAAAAGTTAATTTGTGGAATTTCTTTCCTTCTTAATGCGTTTGAGCCAATCAGTTGTGTTGTGACAAGGTAGGGGTGGTATACAGAAGATAGCCATATTTGGTAAAATAATAAGTCCATCTTTTGCCAAGGACAGTTCAAATAAGCAAAGAGAAACAACAGTCCATCATAACTTTAAAACATGGAGGTCAGTCAATATGGAACATTTCTTCAAGTGCAGTAGCAAATACCATCAAGCGCTATGATGAAACTGTCTCTCATGAGGATCGCCACAGGAATGGAAGACCCAGAGTTACCTCTGCTGCAGAGGATAAGTTCATTAGAGTTGCCAGCCTCAGAAATTTCAGCCCAAATAAATGCGTCACAGAGTTAAGGTAACTGACACATCTCAACATCAGCTGTTGAAAGGAGACTGCGTGAATCAGGCCTTCATGGTCAAATTGCTGCAAAGAAACCACTACTAAAGGACACCAATAATAACAAGAGACATCCTTGGGCCAAGAAACACGAGCAATGGACATTAGACCGGTGGAAATCTGTCCTTTGCTCTGATGAGTCCAAATTTGCGATTTTAGTTTCCAACTGCCATGTCTTTGTGAGACGCAGAGTAGGTGAACGGACGATCCCCGCATGTATAGTTCCCACCGTAAAGCATGGAGGAGGAGGTGTGATCGTATGGGGGTGCTTTGCTGGTGACACTGTCTGTTATTTATTTAAAATTCAAGGACACTTAACCAGCATGGCTACCACAGCATTCTGCAGTGATACGCCATCCCAGCTGGTTTGTGCTTAGTGGGACTATCATTTGTTTTTCAACAGGACAACGACCCAACACACCTCCAGGCTGTGTAAGGGCTATTTAACCAAGAAGAAGAGTGATGGAGTGCTGCATCAGATGACCTGGCCTCCACAATCACCCAACCTCAACCCAATTGAGATGGTTTGGGATGAGTTGGACCGCAGAGTGAAGAAAAAGCAGTGCTCAGCATATGCGGGAACTCCTGTTGGAAAAGACTGTTGGAAAAGCATTCCAGATGAAGCTGGTTGAGAGAATGCCAAGAGTGTGCAAAGCTGTCATCAAGGCAAAGGGTGGCTATTTAGATTTGTTTAAAACTTTTGTGGTTACTACATGTGATTTCATAGTTTTGATGTCTTCACTATTATTTTACAATGTAGAAAATAGTATAAATAAATAAAAACCCTTGAATGAGTAGGTGTGTCCAAAATACACACTTGATGTGTGTGTGTGCGTTTTTAGGTCTGTATCGTCTGAAGGGAGAGTATGACCCATCAGCTGACCTGGAGGAGATGAGGAGGGAGAAGGAGGAGGTGGAGAAGGAGACGCAAGTCTCTATCGCTGTCCTGGTACGTTCAATATTGAATCTACTGAACATCTGGTCTATTGCTGTCTAATCCATGTCGGTCTGGTCCTGTATTCATAATGTGATATGTCTGTAGTCCTGTATTAATAATGTGATATGTGTCTGTAGTCCTGTATTCATAATGTGATGTGTGTCTGTAGTCCTGTATTAATGATATGATATGTGTCTGTAGTCCTGTATTAATGATATGATATGTGTCTGTAGTCCTGCATTAACAATGTAATACGTG
The DNA here is from genome assembly GCF_021184085.1 of Oncorhynchus gorbuscha. Lineage (NCBI taxonomy): Eukaryota > Metazoa > Chordata > Actinopteri > Salmoniformes > Salmonidae > Oncorhynchus > Oncorhynchus gorbuscha. The sequence continues at coordinate 54,093,224 of NC_060193.1, forward strand.
TCTGTAGTCGTGTATTAATAATGTGATATATGTCTGTAGTCCAGTATGAACAATGTGATATGTGTCTGTAGTCCAATATTTAACATTTGATATGTGTCTGTAGTCCAATATTTAACATTTGATATGTGTCTGTAGTCCTGTATTAATGATACGATGTGTGTCTGTAGTCCTGTATTAATAATGTGATATGTGTCTGTAGTCCTGTATTAATCATGTGATGTGTGTCTGTAGTCCTGTAGTAATGCTGTAATATGTCTGTCGTTTTTTAGGTGCGATCATCTCTCTACAGGCAGCAGCTGTTTGTAGCCCTGATGATGCATTTCTCACAACAACTTTCTGGAATTAACGCTGTGAGTTACTGAGAAAACGGGGGAGAGAGGGAACAACTGTCTGGAATCAACGCTGTGAGTTACTGAGAAAGAAGGAAAAGCTGTCTGGAATCAACACTGTGAGTTACTGAGAAAGAAGGAAAAGCTGTCTGGAATCAACACTGTGAGTTGCGGAGAGAGAGGGAACAACCGTCTGGAGTCAACGCTGTGAGTTTGAGAAAGAGGGAACAACTGTCCGGAATCAACGCTGTGAGTGAGAGAAAGAGGGAAAAGCTGTCTGGAATCAACACTGTGAGTTACTGAGAGAGAGGGAACAACCGTCTGGAATCAACGCTGTGAGTTAGAGAAACAGGGAACAACTGTCTGGAATAAACGCTGTGAGTTAGAGAAAGTGGGAACAACTGTCTGGAATCAATGTTTTGAGTTACTGAGAGAGAGGAAACAACTGTCTGGAATCAATGCTGTGAGTTACTGAGAGAGAGGGAACAACTGTCTGGAGTCAATGCTGTGAGTTACTTAGAGAGAGGGAAAAACTGTCTGCAATCAACGCTGTGAGTTACTGAGAGAGAGGGAACAACTGTCTGGAATCAACACTGTGAGTTACTTAGAGAGAGGGAAAAACTGTCTGCAATCAACGCTGTGAGTTACTGAGAGAGAGGGAGCAACTGTCTGGAATCAACACTGTGAGTTACTTAGAGAGAGGGAAAAACTGTCTGCAATCAACTCTGTGAGTTACTGAGAGAGATGGAAAAACTGTCTGGAATCAACACTGTGAGTTACTTAGATAGAGGGTAAAACTGTCTGCAATGAACTCTGTGAGTTACTGAGAGAGAGGGAACAACTGTCTGGAATCACCGCTGTGAGTTACTTAGAGAGAGGGAACAACTGTCTGGAATCAACGCTGTGAGTTACAGAGAGAGAGGGAACAATTGTCTGGAATCACCGCTGTGAGTTACTGAGAGAGAGGGAACAACTGTCTGGAATCACCGCTGTGAGGTAATGAGAGAGAAGGAACAACTGTCTGGAATCAACGCTGTGAGTTACACAGAGAGGGGTCAACTGTCTGGAATCACCAATGTGAGTTAATGAGAGAGAGGGGACAACTGTCTGGAATCACCGCTGTGAGTTACTGAGAGAGGGGACAACTGTCTGGAATCACCGCTGTGAGTTACAGAGAGAGAGGGAACAATTGTCTGGAATCACCGCTGTGAGTTACTGAGAGAGAGGGAACAACTGTCTGGAATCACCGCTGTGAGGTAATGAGAGAGAAGGAACAACTGTCTGGAATCAACGCTGTGAGTTACACAGAGAGGGGTCAACTGTCTGGAATCACCAATGTGAGTTAATGAGAGAGAGGGGACAACTGTCTGGAATCACCGCTGTGAGTTACTGAGAGAGGGGACAACTGTCTGGAATCACCGCTGTGAGTTGCTGAGAGAGAGGGAACAACTGTCTGGAATCACCGCTGTGAGTTACTGAGAGAGAGGGAACAACTGTCTGGAATCAACACTGTGAGTTACTGAGAGAGAGGGAACAACTGTCTGGAATCACCGTTGTGAGTTACTGAGAGAGAGGGAACAACTGTCTAGAATCAACGCTGTGAGGTAATGAGAGAGAGGGAACAACTGTCTGGAATCACCGCTGTGGGGTAATGAGAGAGAGGGAACAACTGTCTGTAATCAACACTGTGAGTTACTGAGAGAGAGGGAACAACTGTCTGGAATCAACGCTGTGAGTTACTGAGAGAGAGGGAACAACTGTCTGGAATAAACACTGTGAGTTACTGAGAGAGAGGGAACAACTGTCTGGAATCAACACTGTGAGTTACTTAGAGGGAGGGAAAAACTGTCTGCAATCAACTCTGTGAGTTACTGAGAGAGAGGGAAAAACTGTCTGGAGTCAACGCTTTGAGTTTGAGAAAGAGGGAACAACTGTACGGAATCAACGCCGTGAGTGAGAGAAAGAGGGAACAACTGTCCGGAATCAACGCTGTGAGTGAGAGAAAGAGGGAAAAGCTGTCTGGAATCAACACTGTGAGTTACTGAGAGAGAGGGAACAACCGTCTGGAATCAACGCTGTGAGTTAGAGAAAGAGGGAACAACTGTCTGGAATAAACGCTGTGAGTTAGAGAAAGAGGGAACAACTGTCTGGAATCAATGTTTTGAGTTACTGAGAGAGAGGAAACACCTGTCTGGAATAAACACTGTGAGTTACTGAGAGAGAGGGAAAAACTGTCTGGAATCAATGCTGTGAGTTACTTAGAGAGAGGGAACAACTGTCTGGAGTCAATGCTGTGAGTTACTTAGAGAGAGGGAAAAACTGTCTGCAATCAACTCTGTGAGTTACTGAGAGAGAGGGAAAAACTGTCTGGAATCAACACTGTGAGTTACTTAGAGAGAGGGAAAAACTGTCTGGAATCAACACTGTGAGTTACTTAGAGAGAGGGAACAACTGTCTGGAATCAACGCTGTGAGTTACAGAGAGAGAGGGAACAATTGTCTGGAATCACCGCTGTGAGTTACTGAGAGAGAGGGAACAACTGTCTGGAATCACCGCTGTGAGGTAATGAGAGAGAAGGAACAACTGTCTGGAATAAACACTGTGAGTTACTGAGAGAGAGGGGACAACTGTCTGGAATCACCGCTGTGAGTTACTGAGAGAGGGGACAACTGTCTGGAATCACCGCTGTGAGTTGCTGAGAGAGAGGGAACAACTGTCTGGAATCACCGCTGTGAGTTACTGAGAGAAAGGGAACAACTGTCTAGAATCAACGCTGTGAGGTAATGAGAGAGAGGGAACAACTGTCTGGAATCACCGCTGTGGGGTAATGAGAGAGAGGGAACAACTGTCTGCAATCAACTCTGTGAGTTACTGAGAGAGAGGGAAAAACTGTCTGGAATCAACACTGTGAGTTACTTAGAGAGAGGGAAAAACTGTCTGCAATGAACTCTGTGAGTTACTTAGAGAGAGGGAACAACTGTCTGGAATCACCACTGTGAGTTACTTAGAGAGAGGGAACAACTGTCTGGAATCAACGCTGAGAGTTACAGAGAGAGAGGGAACAATTGTCTGGAATCACCGCTGTGAGTTACTGAGAGAGAGGGAACAACTGTCTGGAATCACCGCTGTGAGGTAATGAGAGAGAAGGAACAACTGTCTGGAATAAACACTGTGAGTTACTGAGAGAGAGGGAACAACTGTCTGGAATCAACGCTGTGAGTTACTGAGAGAGGGGACAACTGTCTGGAATCACCACTGTGAGTTAATGAGAGAGAGGGGACAACTGTCTGGAATCACCGCTGTGAGTTACTGAGAGAGGGGACAACTGTCTGGAATCACCGCTGTGAGTTGCTGAGAGAGAGGGAACAACTGTCTGGAAACACCGCTGTGAGTTACTGAGAGAGAGGGAACAACTGTCTGGAATCACCGCTGTGGGGTAATGAGAGAGAGGGAACAACTGTCTGTAATCAACACTGTGAGTTACTGAGAGAGAGGGAACAACTGTCTGGAATAAACACTGTGAGTTACTGAGAGAGAGGGAACAACTGTCTGGAATCAACACTGTGAGTTTGAGAAAGAGGGAACAACTGTCCGGAATCAACGCTGTGAGTGAGAGAAAGAGGGAACAACTGTCCGGAATCAACGCTGTGAGTGAGAGAAAGAGGGAAAAGCTGTCTGGAATCAACACTGTGAGTTACTGAGAGAGAGGGAACAACCGTCTGGAATCAACGCTGTGAGTTAGAGAAAGAGGGAACAACTGTCTGGAATAAACGCTGCGAGTTAGAGAAAGAGGGAACAACTGTCTGGAATCAATGTTTTGAGTTACTGAGAGAGAGGAAACAACTGTCTGGAATCAATGTTTTGAGTTACTGAGAGAGAGGGAACAACTGTCTGGAGTCAATGCTGTGAGTTACTGAGAGAGAGGGAACAACTGTCTGGAGTCAATGTTGTGAGTTACTGAGAGAGAGGGAACAACTGTCTGGAGTCAATGCTGTGAGTTACTGAGAAAGAGGAAACAACTGTCTGGAATCAATGCTGTGAGTTACTTAGAGAGAGGGAAAAACTGTCTGCAATCAACTCTGTGAGTTACTGAGAGAGAGGGAAAAACTGTCTGGAATCAACACTGTGAGTTACTTAGAGAGAGGGAAAAACTGTCTGCAATCAACTCTGTGAGTTACTGAGAGAGATGGAAAAACTGTCTGGAATCAACACTGTGAGTTACTTAGATAGAGGGTAAAACTGTCTGCAATGAACTCTGTGAGTTACTGAGAGAGAGGGAACAACTGTCTGGAATCACCGCTGTGAGTTACTTAGAGAGAGGGAACAATTGTCTGGAATCACCGCTGTGAGTTACTTAGAGAGAGGGAACAACTGTCTGGAATCACCGCTGTGAGTTACTTAGAGAGAGGGAACAACTGTCTGGAATCACCGCTGTGAGGTAATGAGAGAGAAGGAACAACTGTCTGGAATAAACACTGTGAGTTACTGAGAGAGAGGGAACAACTGCCTGGAATCAACGCTGTGAGTTACTGAGAGAGAGGGAACAACTGTCTGGAATCACCGCTGTGAGGTAATGAGAGAGAAGGAACAACTGTCTGGAATAAACACTGTGAGTTACTGAGAGAGAGGGAACAACTGTCTGGAATCAACGCTGTGAGTTACTGAGAGAGAGGGAACAACTGTCTGGAATCAACGCTGTGAGTTACTGAGAGAGGGGACAACTGTCTGGAATCACCACTGTGAGTTACTGAGAGAGGGGACAACTGTCTGGAATCACCGCTGTGAGCTACTGAGAGAGAGGGAACAACTGTCTGGAATCAACACTGTGAGTTACTGAGAGAGAGGGAACAACTGTCTGGAATCACCGCTGTGAGTTACTGAGAGAGAGGGAACAACTGTCTGGAATCACCGCTGTGGGGTAATGAGAGAGAGGGAACAACTGTCTGTAATCAACACTGTGAGTTACTGAGAGAGAGGGAACAACTGTCTGGAATAAACACTGTGAGTTACTGAGAGAGAGGGAACAACTGTCTGGAATCAACACTGTGAGTTTGAGAAAGAGGGAACAACTGTCCGGAATCAACGCTGTGAGTGAGAGAAAGAGGGAACAACTGTCCGGAATCAACGCTGTGAGTGAGAGAAAGAGGGAAAAGCTGTCTGGAATCAACACTGTGAGTTACTGAGAGAGAGGGAACAACCGTCTGGAATCAACGCTGTGAGTTAGAGAAAGAGGGAACAACTGTCTGGAATAAACGCTGCGAGTTAGAGAAAGAGGGAACAACTGTCTGGAATCAATGTTTTGAGTTACTGAGAGAGAGGAAACAACTGTCTGGAATCAATGTTTTGAGTTACTGAGAGAGAGGGAACAACTGTCTGGAGTCAATGCTGTGAGTTACTGAGAGAGAGGGAACAACTGTCTGGAGTCAATGTTGTGAGTTACTGAGAGAGAGGGAACAACTGTCTGGAGTCAATGCTGTGAGTTACTGAGAAAGAGGAAACAACTGTCTGGAATCACCGCTGTGAGTTACTTAGAGAGAGGGAACAACTGTCTGGAATCAACGCTGTGAGTTACAGAGAGAGAGGGAACAATTGTCTGGAATCACCGCTGTGAGTTACTGAGAGAGAGGGAACAACTGTCTGGAATCACCGCTGTGAGGTAATGAGAGAGAAGGAACAACTGTCTGGAATAAACACTGTGAGTTACTGAGAGAGAGGGGACAACTGTCTGGAATCACCGCTGTGAGTTACTGAGAGAGGGGACAACTGTCTGGAATCACCGCTGTGAGTTGCTGAGAGAGAGGGAACAACTGTCTGGAATCACCGCTGTGAGTTACTGAGAGAAAGGGAACAACTGTCTAGAATCAACGCTGTGAGGTAATGAGAGAGAGGGAACAACTGTCTGGAATCACCGCTGTGGGGTAATGAGAGAGAGGGAACAACTGTCTGCAATCAACTCTGTGAGTTACTGAGAGAGAGGAAAAACTGTCTGGAATCAACACTGTGAGTTACTTAGAGAGAGGGAAAAACTGTCTGCAATGAACTCTGTGAGTTACTTAGAGAGAGGGAACAACTGTCTGGAATCACCACTGTGAGTTACTTAGAGAGAGGGAACAACTGTCTGGAATCAACGCTGTGAGTTACAGAGAGAGAGGGAACAATTGTCTGGAATCACCGCTGTGAGTTACTGAGAGAGAGGGAACAACTGTCTGGAATCACCGCTGTGAGGTAATGAGAGAGAAGGAACAACTGTCTGGAATAAACACTGTGAGTTACTGAGAGAGAGGGAACAACTGTCTGGAATCAACGCTGTGAGTTACTGAGAGAGGGGACAACTGTCTGGAATCACCACTGTGAGTTAATGAGAGAGAGGGGACAACTGTCTGGAATCACCGCTGTGAGTTACTGAGAGAGGGGACAACTGTCTGGAATCACCGCTGTGAGTTGCTGAGAGAGAGGAACAACTGTCTGGAAACACCGCTGTGAGTTACTGAGAGAGAGGAACAACTGTCTGGAATCACCCCTGTGGGGTAATGAGAGAGAGGGAACAACTGTCTGTAATCAACACTGTGAGTTACTGAGAGAGAGGGAACAACTGTCTGGAATAAACACTGTGAGTTACTGAGAGAGAGGGAACAACTGTCTGGAATCAACACTGTGAGTTTGAGAAAGAGGGAACAACTGTCCGGAATCAACGCTGTGAGTGAGAGAAAGAGGGAACAACTGTCCGGAATCAACGCTGTGAGTGAGAGAAAGAGGGAAAAGCTGTCTGGAATCAACACTGTGAGTTACTGAGAGAGAGGGAACAACCGTCTGGAATCAACGCTGTGAGTTAGAGAAAGAGGGAACAACTGTCTGGAATAAACGCTGCGAGTTAGAGAAAGAGGGAACAACTGTCTGGAATCAATGTTTTGAGTTACTGAGAGAGAGGAAACAACTGTCTGGAATCAATGTTTTGAGTTACTGAGAGAGAGGGAACAACTGTCTGGAGTCAATGCTGTGAGTTACTGAGAGAGAGGGAACAACTGTCTGGAGTCAATGTTGTGAGTTACTGAGAGAGAGGGAACAACTGTCTGGAGTCAATGCTGTGAGTTACTGAGAAAGAGGAAACAACTGTCTGGAATCAATGCTGTGAGTTACTTAGAGAGAGGGAAAAACTGTCTGCAATGAACTCTGTGAGTTACTGAGAGAGAGGGAACAACTGTCTGGAATCACCGCTGTGAGTTACTTAGAGAGAGGGAACAATTGTCTGGAATCACCGCTG
>NC_060193.1:54105813-54108313 GCF_021184085.1 Oncorhynchus gorbuscha
AACCAATGATCAAAATGCACATTTTTCAAAACTCTAGACACAAAACTCACAACCAATGATCAAAATGCACATTTTTCAAAACTCTAGACACAAAACTCACAACCAATGATCAAAATGCACATTTTTCAAAACTCTAGACACAAAACTCACAACCAATGATCAAAATGCACATTTTTCAAAACTCACACTTTTCCCAATTGCTTGGATACAATACACATAAAGATAAGATCATTTGTTCATTGAACTAAAATTCCCTGTTCAAAATGACACAACTTAACATCAAAGTATTACCATTTCAAAATGCAATTCACACATTACATCTGAGATGACTGTCTATTCATTTCATTACAATTGATACAACTGATCAAAATGATAAGTAACTGTTGCATTACTCTAAAGCATAGTTTTTTGGAAACTGACAAAGTTTCAGGATAACGACAACCATTGACACCAATTACCGTGGAACATGAACCAATTGGACTACATTATCTATGGATGTAATATTTCATCATCATTCTTTATCAGACACTGTTTCTATGGTCCCATGTACCACTTTTCCAGACCATGTTTTCAGATTTGACATTACTGTACACTCACCGGCCACTTTATTAGGTTCACCTATCTACTACTGGGTAGGACCAGTATTTGTGGCCTTCCTGTTAGCTTGAATAAGTCTGGACATTGTCCTCTGACCTCTCTCATTAACAAGGTGTTTTTGCCCACAGAAATGCCGCTCACTGAATTTTTTCTTCTTCTATCGTACCATTCTCTGTAAACTCTAGAGACTGTAGTGCGTACAAATCCCAGGAAGGCAGCTGTTTCTGAGATGCTGGAATCACCATGTGTGGCATCAACAATCATACCACGGTCAAAGTTGCTTAGATCACTAATCTTGCCCGTTCTAATGTTAGGTCGAACAGCAACTAAAGCTCTCTACTCTATATACTCTATATATTGAGTTGCAGGCAGCCACATGATTCGCTGTTCGAATGTAACCTTCCTTGATGAGCTAAATCAGATCTGTAGAGCTGATGGCATGACCTATGTCATTGTGTGGGATAATGTCAGGTACTCTCCTTTCTTAAAACCTGATAGAGGAATTTGTCTCCACATGGAGGTGGAAGGTATATGATAGGCGCCCTCACGAACAAGCCGCCCTTCTCCAGGCCATGGATGACGCATGCATTGACATCACGGCAGACCAGTGTCAGGCCTGGACTCGCCCGAAGATTCTTCCCAAGATGTTTGGCTAATGAAAACATCCATTGTGATGTGGATGAGAACCTGTGGCCAAATCCACAAGACAGGGTTGATGGAAATATAGAAGTACAGTAGTTTTTTTCTTCTTTTTTTTGGAGCTAAATATTTTTGCTTGGATTCAAAGAAACCTATGAGTGATTAGAGCTGTGTACCTGAATCAACAGAAGGTTCTGCTGTGTCCAGCCTATAGAGGGCAGTGATAAAGCCCATGGTTGGGCTATGTTTTCATCAGAAACCTTTACTCAAACACAAATGCCCATACATGCACATCTGGTCAAGCTAGACATGGAGGACCCTGGAATGTGTTGTTCAGAATTCCTATATTTGTCAATTAGTATTTGTAGTAGATTTTTCCCTTATGTACAATTTTTCAGGGGCCAAAAGACCCACGTGGCAAATCGTTATGGAAAGACTCCCAAAGTTGAAGTTTGGCGACCAGGCGTTGATGATAGTGGGGGTTTTCCACAGGGTTGGGAAGTATCAGCATCTGAGTGACAGATAACTCAACTTGGAGATCAGCCTCGACGAAGGGGCCAAATGTGGAGTGCCACATCTGTCAATCGTTATTGGTGAATGAGCACCTTACGTGAGTTTACCATGTACTCTGTTACCTCACTCTCTGTAATGGAAGGACGTTTTTGTTCTCTTTTCATCTATAGTATTCATTTTGAACAGACAACTTATTTTCGTTGATATTTCACCGTGTTCAGAGATGGCACATCAGAACCGTAGCACATATCTGACATGATGATAGGAGGACGGGCTCGTTGTAATGTCTGGAATGGAATAAACTGAACGTTATCAAACATATGGAAACCACGTTTGACTCTGTTCCTTTAATTCCATTCCATCCATTACAATGAGCCCGTCCTCCTATAGCTCCTCTCACCAGCCTCAACTGATAGCCAACAGACAGGACTGCAACATTTGAAGGTAATTAGAATCATTTTATTAGCCACGTACAAGGTTCTAGGAAATTGACTTGGTATCACTAAAATGTCTATACTGTACATGAGAAACGTTTACAATAACACACACAATACACGTGTGTACAACAAAACTGAAGTCATTGAAGTGATGGAATGCGTCATTACTGTTACCTGAAATGATGGACAGTGTAAATTAAGGCATCATTACTGTTAACTGAATTGATGGACAATGTAAATGAATGCATCATTACTGTTAACTGAATTGATGGACAATGTAAATGAATGCATCATTACTGTTAACTGAATAGATG
>NC_060193.1:54110813-54140813 GCF_021184085.1 Oncorhynchus gorbuscha
TCATCTTTTAAGTGGGAGAACTTGCACAATTGGTGTCTGACTAAATACCTTTTTGCCCCACTGTATATATATATATATATATATATATATATATATATATATATATATAGTACCAGTCAAAGGTTTGGACACACTTACTCATTCCAGTTGTTTTCTTTACTTCTTTTTTTACAATTTTCTACATTGTAGAATAATAGTGAAGATATCAAAACTATGAAATAACACATAAGGAATAGTTTAGTAACCACAACATTTTTAAACAAATCAAAATATATTTGAGATTCTTCAAAGTAGCCACTCTTTGCCTTGATGACAGCTTTGCACACTCTTGCTATTCTCTCAACCAGCTTCATGAGGTAGTCACCTGGAATGCATTTCAATTAACAGGTCTGCCTTGTTAAAAGTTCATTTGAGGACTTTCATCCTTCTTAATGCGTTTGAGGCAATCACTTGTGTTGTGACAAGGTACAGTTGTGGTGGTATACATAACAGCCCTATTTGGTAAAATACCAAGTCTATATTATGGCAAGAACAGCTCAAATAAGCAAAGAGAAAGACTGTCCATCATTACTTTAAGGCATGAAGGTCAGTCAATGTCACGCCCTGACCATAGAGAGACTTTTTTCATCTCTATTTTGGGTAGGTCGGGGTGTGACTAGGGTGGGTAATCTAGGTTGTTTTATTTCTATGTTGGCCTGGTATGGTTTCCAATCACAGGCAGCTGTTTAGCGTTGTCTCTGATTGGGGCTCATATTTGGGCAGCCATTTCTCCACTGTTTTCTTGTTGGATCTTGTTTATGTGTAGTTGCCTGTGACTCCATAGCACGTATCATTTATTCTTTATCGTTTTTTGTGCGGGTCACTCATAATAAAAATGGCGAACCGATTTCACACTGCGCTTTGGTCCGAGTGTTATTATGACAGTCAATGTGGAACATTTCAAGAACATTGAAAGTTTCTTCAAGTGCAAGTCGCAAAAACCATCAAGCGCTATGACGAAACTGGCTCTCATGAGGACCGCCACTGGAAAGGAAGACCCAGAGTTACCTCTGCTGCAGAGGGTATTTTTGATTCCAACCACCGTGTCTTTGTGAGACCCAGAGTAGTTGAACAGATGTTCTCCTCGTGTGCGGTTTCCACTGTGAAGCATGGAGGAAGAGGTGTGAGGTGTGCTTTGCTGGTGACGATGTCAGTGATTCATTTAGAATTCAAGGCACACTTAACCAGCATGGCTACCACAGCATTCTGCAGCGATACACCATCCCATCTGGTGGGACTATCATTTGCTACATGATTCTATATGTTATTTCATAGTTTTGAGATGTCTTCTCTATTATCTTACAATGTAGAAAATAGTCAAAATAAAGAAAAACCCTTGAATGAGTAGGTGTGTCAACATTTTTGACTGGTACTGGATATATTTTTTTTACCCTCGACCCCTCCCATCTATCGCTAAAGACCATCCAGTTCTGATTTCTAGCTGCCATATATTTCTTAACTGTGCTGTGCTGTGATGTTTCACAAAAAAATCTTTCTACTTTCATAGTTTCTTGTAAATTAAAGATACATTTTTTTTGCTAAGAGTATTATTATATTATTGATCAACTGACTATGACTTTTCAAATGACCCAGCATTGCTAGAGTTAGAGTTAGCTCTAGGTAAATGTTACAAATCTTCAGGCATTTCTGAACCTATCAGACATACATGTTACATCCAGGTTAGCCTTTGTTATCATCTCTCTCTCTCTCTCTCTCTCTCTCTCTCTCTCTCTCTCTCTCTCTCTCTCTCTCTCTCTCTCTCTCTCTCTCTCTCAATTCAAGGGACTCTATTGCCATGGGAAACATGTGTTAACATTGCCAAAGCAAGTGAGGTATATAACATACAAAAGTCAAATGAACAATAAACATTACACATACAGAAGTTTCAAAACAATAAAGACATTACAAATGTCATATTTTATATATATATATATATATATATATATATATATATATATATATATATATATATATATATATATACAGTGTTGTAACAATATACAAATGGTTAAAGTACACAAGGGAAAATTTATAAACATAAATATGGGTTGTATTTACAATGGTGTTTGTTCTTCACTGGTTGCCCTTTTCTTGTGGCAACAGGTCACACATCTTGCTGCTGTGATGGCACACTGTGGAATTTCACCCAGTAGATATGGGAGTTCATCAAAATTGGATTTGTTTTCGAATTCTTTGTGGATCTGTGTTATCTGAGGGAAATATGTATATGTATGTATATGTATATATATGTATGTAATATGTATCTCTCTGTTCTACGGTCCCCAGTGGTGGCCGATGCTGTACTGCCTCCAGGCAGCAGATGGCGCTGTTCTCTATCTCTCTGAGGAGACCTGGGAACACATGCTCACTGAGTTACTGACAGCACAACAAAAACACCACTACACCTTCTACCACCTCTCCAGATGATGAGGGGGAGCAGGTTACTTCGGGGCTACGATGTGTCACAACGCTGCTACATTACTGCTACTGTCACACCCTGGCCTCCTCTTCCTCTGTCATCCTCCCTCTCCATCCTCTTTTATGTATCACACACAGCAAACACTTTGGGAAGTTACATAAAAGTTGTATATGAGCTTCACATCTGGGATCCACCTGTTCGGGTGTGGTGCCAGCAAATTCCCAAAGCAGTAAGCACGTGTGTGTGTGTGTGTGTGTGTGTGTGTGTGTGTGTGTGTGTGTGTGTGTGTGTGTGTGTGTGTGTGTGTGTGTGTGTGTGTGTGTGTGTGTGTGTGTGTGTGTGTGTGTGTGTGTGTGTGTGTGTGTGTGTGTGTGTGTGAGAGAGAGAGAGAGAGAGAGAGAGAGAGAGAGAGAGAGAGAGAGAGAGAGTAACGGAGAGAGATCTGAGAGCCCTCTGCACCAAGGCTGTTGCCGCGGTAGCAGTAGGGAAAGTGAGGTTGACCAAAACACTTTCGCATAAATCTGCCCTTCAAAGGATGTCTGTGTGTGTGTGTGATCTTCCCACTCTTGTTTGCTTCTGTGCTAATACCACATGTGAGAAAGACAGAGCGAGAGAGAGGGAAGAAAAAGAGAGACAAAGATGTGCTGAACTCCAGCCTCCATCCTCACTCTCCCACACAGCCAGTACAATAGAATTTAACAAAGATATAGAATAATTACACCCTTAAAATCTGTCTCCATATCTCTATCTCTGTCGCTATATCTGTCTCCATATCTCTGTCTCTGTCTCTATATCTGTCTCCATATCTCTGTCTCTATGTCTGACTCCATATCTCTGTCTCTGTCTCTATATCTGTCTCCATATCTCTGTCTCTATATCTGTCTCTATATCTCTGTCTCTGTCTCTATCTCTGTCTCTATATCTGTTTCCATATCTCTATCTCTGTCGCTATATCTGTCTCCATATCTCTGTCTCTGTCTCTATATCTGTCTCCATATCTCTGTCTCTATATCTGTCTCCAAATATGTCTCCATATCTGTCTCTGTCTCTATATCTGTCTCCTATATATCTGTCTCCATATCTCTGTATCTATATCTGTCTCCATATATGTCTCCATATCTGTCTCTATATCTGTCTCTGTCTCTATATCTGTCTCCATATCTCTGTCTCTGTCTCTGTCTCTATATCTGTCTCCATATCTCTATCTCTGTCGCTATATCTGTCTCCATATCTCTGTCTCTGTCTCTATATCTGTCTCCATATCTCTGTCTCTATGTCTGACTCCATATCTCTGTCTCTGTCTCTGTATCTGACTACATATCTCTGTCTCTATCTCTGTCTCTGTCTCTATATCTGACTCCATATCTCTGTCTCTGTCTCTATATCTCTGTCTCTATCTCTGTCTCTGTCTCTATATCTGACTCCATATCTCTGTCTCTATCTCTGTCTCTATATCTGACTCCATATCTCTATCTCTGTCTCTGTCTCTATCTCTGACTGTCTCTATATCTGACTCCATATCTCTGTCTCTATCTCTGTCTCTGTCTCTGTCTCTGTCTCTGTCTCTGTATCTGACTCCATATCTCTGTCTCTATCTCTGTCTCTGTCTCTATATCTGACTCCATATCTCTGTCTCTGTCTCTATATCTCTGTCTCTATCTCTGTCTCTGTCTCTATATCTGACTCCATATCTCTGTCTCTATCTCTGTCTCTATATCTGACTCCATATCTCTATCTCTGTCTCTATCTCTGACTCTGTCTCTATATCTGTCTCCATATCTCTGTCTCTATCTCTGTCTCTATCTCTATCTCAGCCTCTATATCTGACTCCATATCTCTGTCTCTATCTCTGTCTCTGTCTATATATCTCTGTCTCTATCTCTGTCTCTGTCTCTATCTCTGTCTCTATATCTGACTCCATATCTCTATCTCTGTCTCTATCTCTGACTCTGTCTCTATATCTGTCTCCATATCTCTGTCTCTATCTCTGTCTCTATCTCTATCTCAGCCTCTATATCTGACTCCATATCTCTGTCTCTATCTCTGTCTCTGTCTATATATCTCTGTCTCTATCTCTGTCTCTGTCTCTATATCTGACTCCATATCGCTGTCTCTATCTCTGTCTCTATATCTGACTCCATATCTCTGTCTCTATCTCTGTCTCTATATCTGACTCCATATCTCTATCTCTGTCTCTGTCTATATATCTCTGTCTCTATCTCTGTCTCTGTCTCTATATCTGTCTCCATATCTCTGTCTCTGTCTCTATATCTGTCTCCATATCTCTGTCTCGATATCTATCTCTGTCTCTATATCTGTCTCTATATCTCTGTCTCTGTCTCTATATCTGTCTCCATATCTCTGTCTCTGTCTCTATATCTGTCTCCATATCTCTGTCTCTGTCTCTATCTCTGTCTCTATATCTGTCTCTATATCTGTCTCTGTCTCTATATCTGTCTCCATATCTCTGTCTCTGTCTCTATCTCTGTCTCTATCTCTATATCTATCTCTGTCTCTATATCTGTCTCTATATCTCTGTCTCTGTCTCTATATCTGTCTCTATATCTCTGTCTCTGTCTCTATATCTGTCATTATATCTCTGTCTCTATCTCTGTCTCTATATCTGTCTCCATATCTCTGTCTCTGTCTCTATATCTGTCTCCATATCTCTGTCTCTGTCTCTATATCTGTCTCCATATCTCTGTCTCTGTCTCTATATCTGTCTCCATATCTCTGTCTCTGTCTCTATATCTGTCTCCATATCTCTGTCTCTGTCTCTATATCTGTCTCCATATCTCTGTCTCGATATCTATCTCTGTCTCTATATCTGTCTCTATATCTCTGTCTCTGTCTCTATATCTGTCTCCATATCTCTGTCTCTGTCTCTATCTCTGTCTCTATATCTGTCTCTATATCTGTCTCTGTCTCTATATCTGTCTCCATATCTCTGTCTCTGTCTCTATCTCTGTCTCTATCTCTATATCTATCTCTGTCTCTATATCTGTCTCTATATCTCTGTCTCTGTCTCTATATCTGTCTCTATATCTCTGTCTCTGTCTCTGTCTCTATATCTGTCTCCATATCTCTGTCTCTGTCTCTATCTCTGTCTCTATATCTGTCTCTATATCTGTCTCTGTCTCTATATCTGTCTCCATATCTCTGTCTCTGTCTCTATCTCTGTCTCTATCTCTATATCTATCTCTGTCTCTATATCTGTCTCTATATCTCTGTCTCTGTCTCTATATCTGTCTCTATATCTCTGTCTCTGTCTCTGTCTCTATATCTGTCTCCATATCTCTGTCTCTGTCTCTATATCTGTCTCCATATCTCTGTCTCTGTCTCTATATCTGTCTCCATATATGTCTCCATATCTGTCTCTATATCTCTATCTCTGTCTCTATATCTGTCTCTGTCTCTATATCTGTCTCTATATCTCTGTCTCTGTCTCTATCTCTGTCTCTGTCTCTATATCTGTCTCTATATCTCTGTCTCTGTCTCTATATCTGTCTCCATATCTCTGTCTCTGTCTCTGTCTCTATATCTGTCTCCATATCTCTGTCTCTGTCTCTGTCTCTATATCTGTCTCCATATATGTCTCCATATCTGTCTCTATATCTGTCTCTATATCTCTGTCTCTGTCTCTGTCTCTATATCTGTCTCCATATCTCTGTCTCTGTCTCTATCTCTGTCTCTATCTCTATATCTATCTCCGTCTCTATATCTGTCTCTATATCTCTGTCTCTGTCTCTATATCTGTCTCTATATCTCTGTCTCTGTCTCTATCTCTGTCTCTATATCTGTCTCCATATCTCTATCTCTGTCGCTATATCTGTCTCCATATCTCTGTCTCTGTCTCTATATCTGTCTCCATATCTCTGTCTCTATGTCTGACTCCATATCTCTGTCTCTGTCTCTATATCTGTCTCCATATCTCTGTCTCTATATCTGTCTCTATATCTCTGTCTCTGTCTCTATCTCTGTCTCTATATCTGTTTCCATATCTCTATCTCTGTCGCTATATCTGTCTCCATATCTCTGTCTCTGTCTCTATATCTGTCTCCATATCTCTGTCTCTATATCTGTCTCCAAATATGTCTCCATATCTGTCTCTGTCTCTATATCTGTCTCCATATCTCTGTCTCTATATCTGTCTCCATATATGTCTCCATATCTGTCTCTATATCTGTCTCTGTCTCTATATCTGTCTCCATATCTCTGTCTCTGTCTCTGTCTCTATATCTGTCTCCATATCTCTATCTCTGTCGCTATATCTGTCTCCATATCTCTGTCTCTGTCTCTATATCTGTCTCCATATCTCTGTCTCTATGTCTGACTCCATATCTCTGTCTCTGTCTCTGTATCTGACTACATATCTCTGTCTCTATCTCTGTCTCTGTCTCTATATCTGACTCCATATCTCTGTCTCTGTCTCTATATCTCTGTCTCTATCTCTGTCTCTGTCTCTATATCTGACTCCATATCTCTGTCTCTATCTCTGTCTCTATATCTGACTCCATATCTCTATCTCTGTCTCTGTCTCTATCTCTGACTGTCTCTATATCTGACTCCATATCTCTGTCTCTATCTCTGTCTCTGTCTCTGTCTCTGTCTCTGTATCTGACTCCATATCTCTGTCTCTATCTCTGTCTCTGTCTCTATATCTGACTCCATATCTCTGTCTCTGTCTCTATATCTCTGTCTCTATCTCTGTCTCTGTCTCTATATCTGACTCCATATCTCTGTCTCTATCTCTGTCTCTATATCTGACTCCATATCTCTATCTCTGTCTCTATCTCTGACTCTGTCTCTATATCTGTCTCCATATCTCTGTCTCTATCTCTGTCTCTATCTCTATCTCAGCCTCTATATCTGACTCCATATCTCTGTCTCTATCTCTGTCTCTGTCTATATATCTCTGTCTCTATCTCTGTCTCTGTCTCTATCTCTGTCTCTATATCTGACTCCATATCTCTATCTCTGTCTCTATCTCTGACTCTGTCTCTATATCTGTCTCCATATCTCTGTCTCTATCTCTGTCTCTATCTCTATCTCAGCCTCTATATCTGACTCCATATCTCTGTCTCTATCTCTGTCTCTGTCTATATATCTCTGTCTCTATCTCTGTCTCTGTCTCTATATCTGACTCCATATCGCTGTCTCTATCTCTGTCTCTATATCTGACTCCATATCTCTGTCTCTATCTCTGTCTCTATATCTGACTCCATATCTCTATCTCTGTCTCTGTCTATATATCTCTGTCTCTATCTCTGTCTCTGTCTCTATATCTGACTCCATATCTCTGTCTCTATCTCTGTCTCTGTCTCTGTCTCTGTATCTGACTCCATATCTCTGTCTCTGTCTCTATATCTGACTCTGTCTCTATCTCTGTCTCTGTCTCTATCTCTGTCTCTGTCTCTATATCTGACTCCATATCTCTGTCTCTATCTCTGTCTCTGTCTCTGTCTCTGTCTCTGTATCTGTATCTGACTCCATATCTCTGTCTCTATCTCTGTCTCTGTCTCTATATCTGACTCCATATCTCTGTCTCTGTCTCTATATCTCTGTCTCTATCTCTGTCTCTGTCTCTATATCTGACTCCATATCTCTGTCTCTATCTCTGTCTCTATATCTGACTCCATATCTCTATCTCTGTCTCTGTCTCTATCTCTGACTCTGTCTCTATATCTGTCTCCATATCTCTGTCTCTATCTCTGTCTCTATCTCTATCTCAGCCTCTATATCTGACTCCATATCTCTGTCTCTATCTCTGTCTCTGTCTATATATCTCTGTCTCTATCTCTGTCTCTGTCTCTATATCTGACTCAATATCGCTGTCTCTATCTCTGTCTCTGTCTCTATATCTGACTCCATATCTCTGTCTCTATCTCTGTCTCTGTCTATATATCTCTGTCTCTATCTCTGTCTCTGTCTCTATATCTGACTCCATATCGCTGTCTCTATCTCTGTCTCTGTCTCTATATCTGACTCCATATCTCTGTCTCTATCTCTGTCTCTGTCTCTATATCTGACTCCATATCTCTATCTCTGTCTCTGTCTATATATCTCTGTCTCTATCTCTGTCTCTGTCTCTATATCTGACTCCATATCGCTGTCTCTATCTCTGTCTCTGTCTCTATATCTGACTCTGTCTCTATCTCTGTCTCTGTCTCTATCTCTGTCTCTGTCTCTATATCTGACTCCATATCTCTGTCTCTATCTCTGTCTCTATCTCAGCCTCTATATCTGACTCCATATCTCTGTCTCTATCTCTGTCTCTGTCTATATATCTCTGTCTCTATCTCTGTCTCTGTCTCTATATCTGACTCCATATCGCTGTCTCTATCTCTGTCTCTGTCTCTATATCTGACTCCATATCTCTGTCTCTATCTCTGTCTCTGTCTCTATATCTGACTCCATATCTCTATCTCTGTCTCTGTCTATATATCTCTGTCTCTATCTCTGTCTCTGTCTCTATATCTGACTCCATATCGCTGTCTCTATCTCTGACTCTGTCTCTATATCTGTCTCCATATCTCTGTCTCTATCTCTGTCTCTATCTCTATCTCAGCCTCTATATCTGACTCCATATCTCTGTCTCTATCTCTGTCTCTGTCTATATATCTCTGTCTCTATCTCTGTCTCTGTCTCTATATCTGACTCCATATCGCTGTCTCTATCTCTGTCTCTGTCTCTATATCTGACTCCATATCTCTGTCTCTATCTCTGTCTCTGTCTCTATATCTGACTCCATATCTCTATCTCTGTCTCTGTCTATATATCTCTGTCTCTATCTCTGTCTCTGTCTCTATATCTGACTCCATATCTCTGTCTCTATCTCTGTCTCTGTCTCTGTCTCTGTATCTGACTCCATATCTCTGTCTCTGTCTCTATATCTGACTCTGTCTCTATCTCTGTCTCTGTCTCTATCTCTGTCTCTGTCTCTATATCTGACTCCATATCTCTGTCTCTATCTCTGTCTCTGTCTCTGTCTCTGTATCTGTATCTGACTCCATATCTCTGTCTCTATCTCTGTCTCTGTCTCTATATCTGACTCCATATCTCTGTCTCTGTCTCTATATCTCTGTCTCTATCTCTGTCTCTGTCTCTATATCTGACTCCATATCTCTGTCTCTATCTCTGTCTCTATATCTGACTCCATATCTCTATCTCTGTCTCTGTCTCTATCTCTGACTCTGTCTCTATATCTGTCTCCATATCTCTGTCTCTATCTCTGTCTCTATCTCTATCTCAGCCTCTATATCTGACTCCATATCTCTGTCTCTATCTCTGTCTCTGTCTATATATCTCTGTCTCTATCTCTGTCTCTGTCTCTATATCTGACTCAATATCGCTGTCTCTATCTCTGTCTCTGTCTCTATATCTGACTCCATATCTCTGTCTCTATCTCTGTCTCTGTCTATATATCTCTGTCTCTATCTCTGTCTCTGTCTCTATATCTGACTCCATATCGCTGTCTCTATCTCTGTCTCTGTCTCTATATCTGACTCCATATCTCTGTCTCTATCTCTGTCTCTGTCTCTATATCTGACTCCATATCTCTATCTCTGTCTCTGTCTATATATCTCTGTCTCTATCTCTGTCTCTGTCTCTATATCTGACTCCATATCGCTGTCTCTATCTCTGTCTCTGTCTCTATATCTGACTCTGTCTCTATCTCTGTCTCTGTCTCTATCTCTGTCTCTGTCTCTATATCTGACTCCATATCTCTGTCTCTATCTCTGTCTCTATCTCTATCTCAGCCTCTATATCTGACTCCATATCTCTGTCTCTATCTCTGTCTCTGTCTATATATCTCTGTCTCTATCTCTGTCTCTGTCTCTATATCTGACTCCATATCGCTGTCTCTATCTCTGTCTCTGTCTCTATATCTGACTCCATATCTCTGTCTCTATCTCTGTCTCTGTCTCTATATCTGACTCCATATCTCTATCTCTGTCTCTGTCTATATATCTCTGTCTCTATCTCTGTCTCTGTCTCTATATCTGACTCCATATCGCTGTCTCTATCTCTGTCTCTGTCTCTATATCTGTCTCTGTCTCTATATCTGACTCCATATCTCTGTCTCTATCTCTGTCTCTGTCTCTGTCTCTGTATCTGACTCCATATCTCTGTCTCTATCTCTGTCTCTGTCTCTATATCTGACTCTGTCTCTATCTCTGTCTCTGTCTCTATCTCTGTCTCTGTCTCTATATCTGACTCCATATCTCTGTCTCTATCTCTGTCTCTGTCTCTGTCTCTGTCTCTGTATCTGACTCCATATCTCTATCTCTGTCTCTGTCTCTATATCTGACTCCATATCTCTGTCTCTGTCTCTATCTCTGTCTCTGTCTCTATCTCTGTCTCTGTCTCTATCTCTGTCTCTGTCTCTATATCTGACTCCATATCTCTGTCTCTGTCTCTATATCTGTCTCTGTCTCTATATCTGACTCCATATCTCTGTCTCTATCTCTGTCTCTGTCTCTGTATCTGACTCCATATCTCTGTCTCTATCTCTGTCTCTGTCTCTATATCTGACTCTGTCTCTATCTCTGTCTCTGTCTCTATCTCTGTCTCTGTCTCTATATCTGACTCCATATCTCTGTCTCTATCTCTGTCTCTGTCTCTGTCTCTGTCTCTGTATCTCTCTATCTCTATCTCTGTCTCTGTCTCTGTCTCTATATCTGACTCCATATCTCTGTCTCTGTCTCTATCTCTGTCTCTGTCTCTATCTCTGTCTCTGTCTCTATATCTGACTCCATATCTCTGTCTCTATCTCTGTCTCTGTCTCTATCTCTGTCTCTGTCTCTATCTCTGTCTCTGTCTCTATATCTGACTCCATATCTCTGTCTCTATCTCTATCTCTGTCTCTGTCTCTGTCTCTGTATCTGACTGTCTCTGTCTCTATCTCTGTCTCTGTCTCTATATCTGTCTCTGTCTCTCTATATCTGACTCCATATCTCTGTCTCTATCTCTGTCTCTGTCTCTGTCTCTATCTCTGTCTCTGGCTCTATCTCTGTCTCTGTCTCTATATCTGACTCCATATCTCTGTCTCTATCTCTGTCTCTGTCTCTGTCTCTGTATCTGACTCCATATCTCTATCTCTGTCTCTGTCTATATATCTCTGTCTCTATCTCTGTCTCTGTCTCTATATCTGACTCCATATCTCTGTCTCTATCTCTGTCTCTGTCTCTATATCTGACTCCATATCTCTGTCTCTATCTCTGTCTCTGTCTCTATATCTGACTCCATATCTCTATCTCTGTCTCTGTCTATATATCTCTGTCTCTATCTCTGTCTCTGTCTCTATATCTGACTCCATATCGCTGTCTCTATCTCTGTCTCTGTCTCTATATCTGTCTCTGTCTCTATATCTCTGTCTCTATCTCTGTCTCTGTCTCTGTCTCTGTATCTGACTCCATATCTCTGTCTCTATCTCTGTCTCTGTCTCTATATCTGACTCTGTCTCTATCTCTGTCTCTGTCTCTATCTCTGTCTCTGTCTCTATATCTGACTCCATATCTCTGTCTCTGTCTCTGTCTCTGTCTCTGTCTCTGTCTCTGTATCTGACTCCATATCTCTATCTCTGTCTCTGTCTCTGTCTCTATATCTGACTCCATATCTCTGTCTCTGTCTCTATCTCTGTCTCTGTCTCTATCTCTGTCTCTGTCTCTATCTCTGTCTCTGTCTCTATATCTGACTCCATATCTCTGTCTCTATCTCTGTCTCTGTCTCTGTCTCTGTATCTGACTCCATATCTCTGTCTCTATCTCTGTCTCTGTCTCTATCTCTGTCTCTGTCTCTGTCTCTATATCTGACTCCATATCTCTGTCTCTATCTCTGTCTCTGTCTCTGTCTCTATCTCTGTCTCTGGCTCTATCTCTGTCTCTGTCTCTATATCTGACTCCATATCTCTGTCTCTATCTCTGTCTCTGTCTCTGTCTCTGTATCTGACTCCATATCTCTATCTCTGTCTCTGTCTCTGTCTCTATATCTGACTCCATATCTCTGTCTCTGTCTCTATCTCTGTCTCTGTCTCTATCTCTGTCTCTGTCTCTATCTCTGTCTCTGTCTCTATATCTGACTCCATATCTCTGTCTCTATCTCTGTCTCTGTCTCTATCTCTGTCTCTGTCTCTATATCTGACTCCATATCTCTGTCTCTATCTCTGTCTCTGTCTCTGTCTCTGTCTCTGTATCTGACTCCATATCCCTGTCTCTATCTCTGCCTCTGTCTCTATATCTGACTCCATATCTCTGTCTCTGTCTCTATATCTCTGTCTCTATCTCTGTCTCTGTCTCTATATCTGACTCCATATCTCTGTCTCTATCTCTGTCTCTATCTCTGTCTCTGTCTCTGTCTCTATATCTGACTCCATATCTCTGTCTCTATCGCTGTCTCTGTCTCTATCTTTCTCTGTCTCTATCTCTGTCTCTGTCTCTATATCTGACTCCATATCTCTGTCTCTGTCTCTATCTCTGTCTCTGTCTCTATCTCTGTCTCTGTCTCTATCTCTGTCTCTGTCTCTATATCTGACTCCATATCTCTGTCTCTATCTCTGTCTCTGTCTCTATATCTGACTCCATATCTCTGTCTCTATCTCTGTCTCTGTCTCTGTATCTGACTCCATATCTCTGTCTCTATCTCTGTCTCTGTCTCTATATCTGACTCCATATCTCTGTCTCTGTCTCTATATCTCTGTCTCTATCTCTGTCTCTGTCTCTATATCTGACTCCATATCTCTGTCTCTATCTCTGTCTCTATATCTGACTCCATATCTCTATCTCTGTCTCTATCTCTATCTGCCTCTATATCTAACTCCATATATCTGTCTCTAGCTCTGTCTCTGTCTATCTCTGTCTCTGTCTCTGTCTCTATATCTGACTCCATATCTCTGTCTCTATCTCTGTCTCTGTCTCTATATCTCTCATATCTCTATCTCTGTCTCTGTCTATATATCTCTGTCTCTATCTCTGTCTCTGTCTCTATATCTGACTCCATATCTCTGTCTCTATCTCTGTCTCTGTCTCTATATCTGACTCTGTCTCTATCTCTGTCTCTGTCTCTATCTCTGTCTCTGTCTCTATATCTGACTCCATATCTCTGTCTCTATCTCTGTCTCTATCTCTATCTCAGTCTCTATATCTGACTCCATATCTCTGTCTCTATCTCTGTCTCTGTCTATATATCTCTGTCTCTATCTCTGTCTCTGTCTCTATATCTGACTCCATATCGCTGTCTCTATCTCTGTCTCTGTCTCTATATCTGACTCCATATCTCTGTCTCTATCTCTGTCTCTGTCTCTATCTGACTCCATATCTCTATCTCTGTCTCTGTCTATATATCTCTGTCTCTATCTCTGTCTCTGTCTCTATATCTGACTCCATATCTGTCTCTATCTCTGTCTCTGTCTCTATATCTGTCTCTGTCTCTATATCTGACTCCATATCTCTGTCTCTATCTCTGTCTCTGTCTCTGTCTCTGTATCTGACTCCATATCTCTGTCTCTATCTCTGTCTCTGTCTCTATATCTGACTCTGTCTCTATCTCTGTCTCTGTCTCTATCTCTGTCTCTGTCTCTATATCTGACTCCATATCTCTGTCTCTATCTCTGTCTCTGTCTCTGTCTCTGTCTCTGTATCTGACTCCATATCTCTATCTCTGTCTCTGTCTCTATATCTGACTCCATATCTCTATCTCTGTCTCTGTCTCTATCTCTGTCTCTGTCTCTATCTCTGTCTCTGTCTCTATATCTGACTCCATATCTCTGTCTCTGTCTCTATATCTGTCTCTGTCTCTATATCTGACTCCATATCTCTGTCTCTATCTCTGTCTCTGTCTCTGTCTCTGTATCTGACTCCATATCTCTGTCTCTATCTCTGTCTCTGTCTCTATATCTGACTCTGTCTCTATCTCTGTCTCTGTCTCTATCTCTGTCTCTGTCTCTATATCTGACTCCATATCTCTGTCTCTGTCTCTGTCTCTGTCTCTGTCTCTGTCTCTGTATCTGTCTCCATATCTCTATCTCTGTCTCTGTCTCTGTCTCTATATCTGACTCCATATCTCTGTCTCTGTCTCTATCTCTGTCTCTGTCTCTATCTCTGTCTCTGTCTCTATATCTGACTCCATATCTCTGTCTCTATCTCTGTCTCTGTCTCTATCTCTGTCTCTGTCTCTATCTCTGTCTCTGTCTCTATATCTGACTCCATATCTCTGTCTCTATCTCTATCTCTGTCTCTGTCTCTGTCTCTGTATCTGACTCCATATCTCTGTCTCTATCTCTGTCTCTGTCTCTATCTCTGTCTCTGTCTCTGTCTCTATATCTGACTCCATATCTCTGTCTCTGTCTCTGTCTCTGTCTCTATCTCTGTCTCTATCTCTGTCTCTGTCTCTATATCTGACTCCATATCTCTGTCTCTATCTCTGTCTCTGTCTCTGTCTCTGTATCTGACTCCATATCTCTATCTCTGTCTCTGTCTATATATCTCTGTCTCTATCTCTGTCTCTGTCTCTATATCTGACTCATATCTGTCTCTATCTCTGTCTCTGTCTCTATATCTGACTCCATATCTCTGTCTCTATCTCTGTCTCTGTCTCTATATCTCTCTCTATCTCTATCTCTGTCTCTGTCTATATATCTCTGTCTCTGTCTCTCTCTATCTCTGTCTCTGTCTCTATATCTGACTATCTGACTGTCTCTATCTCTGTCTCTGTCTCTATCTCTGTCTCTATCTCTGTCTCTGTCTCTGTCTCTGTATCTGACTCCATATCTCTGTCTCTATCTCTGTCTCTGTCTCTATCTCTGTCTCTATCTCTGTCTCTGTCTCTGTCTCTGTCTCTATATCTGACTCCATATCTCTGTCTCTGTCTCTGTCTCTGTCTCTGTCTCTGTATCTGTATCTGACTCCATATCTCTATCTCTGTCTCTGTCTCTGTCTCTATCTCTGTCTCTGTCTCTCTGTCTCTGTCTCTATCTCTGTCTCTATATCTGACTCCATATCTCTGTCTCTATCTCTGTCTCTGTCTCTGTCTCTGTATCTGACTCCATATCTCTGTCTCTATCTCTGTCTCTGTCTCTATCTCTGTCTCTGTCTCTGTCTCTATATCTGACTCCATATCTCTGTCTCTATCTCTGTCTCTGTCTCTGTCTCTATCTCTGTCTCTGGCTCTATCTCTGTCTCTGTCTCTATATCTGTCATATCTCTGTCTCTATCTCTGTCTCTGTCTCTGTCTCTGTATCTGACTCCATATCTCTATCTCTGTCTCTGTCTCTCTCTATATCTCTCCATATCTCTGTCTCTATCTCTGTCTCTGTCTCTATCTCTGTCTCTGTCTCTATCTCTGTCTCTGTCTCTATATCTGACTCCATATCTCTGTCTCTATCTCTGTCTCTGTCTCTGTCTCTGTCTCTGTATCTGACTCCATATCTCTGTCTCTATCTCTGTCTCTGTCTCTGTCTCTATATCTGACTCCATATCTCTGTCTCTGTCTCTATATCTCTGTCTCTATCTCTGTCTCTGTCTCTATATCTGACTCCATATCTCTGTCTCTATCTCTGTCTCTATCTCTGTCTCTGTCTCTGTCTCTATATCTGACTCTGTCTCTATATCTCTGTCTCATATCTCGCTGTCTCTGTCTCTATCTTTCTCTGTCTCTATCTCTGTCTCTGTCTCTATATCTGACTCCATATCTCTGTCTCTGTCTCTATCTCTGTCGCTGTCTCTATCTCTGTCTCTGTCTCTATCTCTGTCTCTGTCTCTATATCTGACTCCATATCTCTGTCTCTATCTCTGTCTCTGTCTCTATATCTGACTCCATATCTCTGTCTCTATCTCTGTCTCTGTCTCTGTATCTGACTCCATATCTCTGTCTCTATCTCTGTCTCTGTCTCTATATCTGACTCCATATCTCTGTCTCTGTCTCTATATCTCTGTCTCTATCTCTGTCTCTGTCTCTATATCTGACTCCATATCTCTGTCTCTATCTCTGTCTCTATATCTGACTCCATATCTCTATCTCTGTCTCTATCTCTATCTCAGCCTCTATATCTAACTCCATATATCTGTCTCTAGCTCTGTCTCTGTCTATATATCTCTGTCTCTATCTCTGTCTCTGTCTCTATATCTGACTCCATATCTCTGTCTCTATCTCTGTCTCTGTCTCTATATCTGACTCCATATCTCTATCTCTGTCTCTGTCTCTATATCTGACTCCATATCGCTGTCTCTATCTCTGTCTCTATATCTCTGTATCTCTGTCTCTGTCTCTATATCTGACTCCATATCTCTGTCTATATCTCTGTCTCTGTCTCTATATCTGACTCCATATCTCTGTCTCTATCTCTGTCTCTGTCTCTTCATAGTTCCCAGACACAACACCAAAACACATGTGTGTGTGTCACTGATGAGGATCCAATCTAATTATACTAGTCTGATAAAGCTGAGTGTGTGTGTGTGTGCGTGTGTGTGTGTGTGTCTGTGTGTGTGTGTGTGTGTGTGTGTGTGTGTGTGTGTGTGTGTGTGTGTGTGTGTGTGTGTGTGTGTGTGTGTGTGTGTGTGTGTGTGTGTGTGTGTGTGTGTGTGTGTGTGTGTGTGTGTGTGTGTGTGTGTGTGTGTGTGTGTGTGTGTGTGTGTGTGTGTGTGTGTGGTTGCTGTTGCACACTGATTTGAAGTCCACTCTCTGCCCCCACCATTGTTGCACTGCCATTTCTCTCTGCATTCAAATCAAATCAATTTGTATTGGTCACATACACATATTTAGCAGATGTTATTGCGGGTGTAGCTCCAACGGTGCAGCAGTATTTAACAATTCACAACAAACACTCAAATCTAAAAGCAAAATAATATTAGGATGAGCTATGTCTGAGTGGCATTGACTAAAATGCAACAGAATACAGTATATACATATTAAATGAGTTAAACAGTATGTAAACATTATTAAAGTGACTAGCGTTCCATTTAAAGTGACCAGTCATACCATGTCTATGTACATAGGGCAGCAGCCTCTAAGGTGCAGGGTTGAGTAACCGGGTGGTAGCCGTCTAGTGATGGCTTTTTAACAGTCTGATGGCCTTGGGATGTTTTTAAGTCTCTTGGTCCCAGCTTTGATGCGCCTGTACTGACCTTGCCTTTTGGATGGTAGGTGAACATGCCGTGGCTCGGATGGTTGTTGTACTTCATCATCTTTTTGGCCTTCCTGTGACATCGGGTGCTGTAGGTGTCCTGGAGGGCAGGTAGTTTGCCCCCAGTAATGCACTGTGCAGACCGCACCACCTTCTAGAGAGCCCTGTGGTTGAGGGCAGTGCAGTTGCCCTACTAGGCAGTGATACAGCCCAACAGGATGCTCTCAATTGTGCATCTGTAAAAGTTTGTGAGGGTCTTAGGGGCAAGGCAAATTTCTTGAGCCTCCTGAGGTGAAGTAGGCACTGTTGCGCCTTCTTCACCACACTGTCTGTGTGGTTGGACCATTTCAGATTGTCAGTGATGTGTACACTGAGTAACTTTAAGCTTTTTACCTTCTCCACTGCGGCCCTGTCGATGTGGTGTGCTCTCTCTGCTTTCTTATGAAGTCCACGATCAGCTCCTTTTTTTGTTGAAGGAGAGGTTTTTTTTTCAGGCACCACTCTGCCAGGGCCTTCACCTCCTCACTGTAGGCTGTTTTGTCTATGTTGGTAATTATTCCTACTACTGTTGTGTCATTTGTAAACTTGATGATTGAGTTAGAGGCGTGCCTGGCCATGCAGTGAACAGGGAGTACAGGAGGGGGATGAGCATGCACCCTTGTGGGGCCCCAGTTATTTTGTGGTGTGTTTTTGTATTGGGATTTTAGTAGGTATTGGGATTGTGGCTGAGTAGGGTTGTCTAGGAAAGTCTATGGTTGCCTGAGGCGGTTCTTAATCAGAGGCAGGTGATTATCGTTGTCTCTGATTGGGAACCATATTTAGGCAGCCATATTCTTTGAGTGTTTCGTGGGTGATTGTTCCTGTCTTTGTGTTAGTTGTCACCAGATAGGCTGTATAGGTTTTCTGGTTCCGTTTGTTGTTTTTGTATTGTCGTGTTTATTTCGTCATTAAACATGTATCGTATTAACCACGCTGCATTTTGGTCCGACTCTCTTTTGACGGAAGAAAACCGTAACAGTCTTACTTACGTCAGCCATTGAGAACGAGAGCCCACATTCCTTGGGAGAGGACTGCATCGGTGGCACTGTGTTATACGCACAGCGGGCGAAGAAAGTGTTTAGCTTGTCCGGAAGCAAGAAGTCGGTGTCCGCGACGTGGCTGGTTTTCCCTTTGTAATCCGTGATTGTCTGTAGACACTGCCACATACAGTTGAAGTCGGAAGTTTACATACACCTTAGTCAAACACATTTCACTCAGTTTTTCACAATTCCTGCCATTTAATCAGAGTACAAATTCCCTGTCTTAGGTCAGTTAGGATCACCACTTATTTAAAAAATGTGAAATGTAAGAATAATAATAGAGAGAATGATTTATTTCAGCTTTTATTTATTTAATCACATCACAGAACGCGTCTCCTTCCTGAGCGGTATGACGGCTGTGTGGTCCCATGGTGTTTATACTTGTGTACTATTGTTTGTACAGATGAACGTGGTACCTTCAGGCGTTTGAAAATTGCTCCCAAGGACAAACCGGACTTGTGGAGGTCTACAATTATTTTCTGAGGTCTTGGCTGATTTCTTTTGATTTTCCCATGATGTCAAGCAGAGAAACACTGAGTTTGAAGGTAGGCCTTGAAATACATCCACAGGTACACCTCCAATTGACTCAAATGATGTCAATTAGCCTATCAGAAGCTTCTAAAGCCATGACAAACAGCTTGGAATTCTCCAAGCTGTTTAAAGGTAAAGTCAACTTAGTGTATGTAAACTTCTGACCCACTGGATACAGTGAATTATAAGTGAATAATCTGTCTGTAAACAATTGTTGGAAAAATAAATTGTGTCATGTACAAAGTAGATGTCCTAAACAACTTGCCAAAACTATAGTTTGTTAACAAGAAATGTGTGGAGTGGTTGAAAAATGAGTTTTAATGACTCCAACCTAAGTGTATGTAAACTTCTGACTGAACACCTTGTATTAAGGAGTGTTGAGATCTGTTGAAACCCCTCCCACGTCACTGCTAATTGGATCAGAAGTTCGGGTGGCCCTTCCTAGGTACCTACAGGCTGAACATGCTTTCTTTCTAAGGCTATGATAAACATCCGCTGTACCTCTTTTCCTTGACCACGTCCGAGGTTCTAAAAACCAGTCAGCGACTGACTTTCAGTTACGTTTCTGTCAAGTTGTTTAATTAAGCTGTTCTCCTCCTTAAAACAAGGGTGGAAACCAGTGAGATACTGATTTAATACTGCTGGGGTATTGACCAGGGTTTTTGGAGTGGCATGTGTGTGTGGAATGGGCGTGTGTTTCTAAATGCCCCGCTCTCATGGAGAACAGCAGCCAGCGGGTTTTTCCACGCATCGCGCCGACAGAAACAAACATCTTTCTGGTAAGAAGAGGGGTGGGGGCGTATGCCTTATGGATAACGAGACATGGTGTGATGAAAGAAACATACAGGAACTCAAATCCTTCTGTTCACCTGATTTAGAATTCCTCACAATCAAATGTAGACCGCATTATCTACCAAGAGAATTCTCTTCGATTATAATCACAGCCGTATATACCCCTCCCAAGCAGACACATCGATGGCTCTGAACAAAATTTATTTGACTCTTTGCAAACTGGAATCCATTTATCCGGAGGCTGCATTCATTGTAGCTGGGGATTTTAACAAGGCTAATCTGAAAACAAGACTCCCTAAAGTTTATCAGCATATCGATTGCGAAACCAGGGGTGGAAAAACCTTGGATCATTGTTACTCTAACTTCCACAACGCATATAAGGCCCTGCCCCGCCCCCCTTTCGGAAAAGCTGACCACGACTCCATTTTGTTGATCCCTGCCTACAGACAGAAACTAAAACAAGAGGCTCCCATGCTGAGGTCTGTCCAACGTTGGTCCGACCAAGCTGACTCCACACTCCAAGACTGCTTCCATCACGTGGACTGGGATATGTTTCGTATTGCGTCAGATAACAATATTGACGAATACGCTGATTCGGTGTGTGAGTTCATTAGAACGTGCGTTGAAGATGTCGTTCCCATAGCAACGATTAAAACATTCCCTAATCAGAAACCGTGGATTGATGGCAGCATTCGCGTGAAACTGAAAGCGCGAACCACTGCTTTTAATCAGGGCAAGGTCACTGGTAACATGACTGAATTACAAACAGTGCAGCTATTCGCTCCGCAAGGCTATCAAACAAGCTAAGCGTCAGTACAGAGACAAAGTAGAATCTCAATTCAACGGCTCAGACACAAGAGGCATGTGACAGGGTCTACAGTCAATCACGGACTACAAGAAGAAATCCAGCCCAGTCACGGACCAGGATGTCTTGCTCCCAGGCAGACTAAATAACTTTTTTCCCCGCTTTGAGGACAATACAGTGCCACTGACATGGCCTGCAACGAAAACATGCGGACTCTCCTTCACTGCAGCTGAGGTGAGTAAGACATTTAAACGTGTTAACCCTCGCAAGGCTGCAAGCCAGAGACGGCATCCCCAGCCGCACCCTCAGAGCATGCGCAGACCAGCTGGCCGGTGTGTTTACGGACATATTCAATCAATCCCTATACCAGTCTGCTGTTCCCACATGCTTCACCATTGTTCCTGTTCCCAAGAAAGCTAAGGTAACTGAGCTAAATGACTACCGCCCCGTAGCACTCACTGCCGTCATCATGAGGTGCTTTGAGAGACTAGTCAAGGACCATATCACCTCCACCCTACCTGACACCCTAGACCCACTCCAATTTGCTTTCCGCCCAAATAGGTCCACAGCCGATGCAATCTCAACCACACTGCACACTGCCCTAACCCATCTGGACAAGAGGAATACCCATGAATACCCTGTTCATCGACTACAGCTCGGCATTCAACACCATAGTACCCTCCAAGCTCGTCATCAAGCTCGAGACCCTGGGTCTCGACCCCGCCCTGTGCAACTGGGTACTGGACTTCCTGACGGGCCGCCCCCAGGTGGTGAGGGTAGGCAACAACATCACCTCCCCGCTGATCCTCAATACTGGGGCCCCACAAGGGTGCGTTCTGAGCCCTCTCCTGTACTCCCTGTTCACCCACGACTGCGTGGCCACGCACGCCTCCAACTCAATCATCAAGTTTGCGGACAACACAACAGTGGTAGGCTTGATTACCAACAACGACGAGACGGCCTACAGGGAGGAGGTGAGGGCCCTCGGAGTGTGGTGTCAGGAAAATAACCTCACACTCAATGTCAACAAAACTAAGGAGATGATTGTGGACTTCAGGAAACAGCAGAGGGAACACCCCCCTATCCACATCGATGGAACAGTAGTGGAGAGGGTAGCAAGTTTTAAGTTCCTCGGCATACACATCACAGACCAACTGAATTGGTCCACTCACACAGACAGCATCGTGAAGAAGGCGCAGCAGCGCCTTTTCAACCTCAGGAGGCTGAAGAAATTTGGCTTGACACCAAAAGCACTCACAAACTTCTACAGATGCACAATCGAGAGCATCCTGGCGGGTTGTATCACCGCCTGGTACGGGAACTGCTCCGCCCTCAACCGTAAGGCTCTCCAGAGGGTAGTGAGGTCTGCACAACGCATCACCGGGGACAAACTACCTGCCCTCCAGGACACCTACACCACGCGCTGTTACAGGAAGGCCATAAAGATCATCAAGGACATCAACCACCCGAGCCACTGCCTGTTCACCCCGCTATCATCCAGAAGGCGAGGTCAGTACAGGTGCATCAAAGCTGGGACCGAGAGACTGAAAAACAGCTTCTATCTCAAGGCCATCAGACTGTTAAACAGCCACCACTAACATTGAGTGGCTGCTGCCAACACACTGACACTGACACTGACTCAACTCCAGCCACATCAATAATGGGAATTGATGGGAAATTATGTAAATATATCACTAGCCACTTTAAACAATGCTACCTTATATAATGTTACTTACCCTACATTATTCATCTCATATGCATACGTATATACTGTACTCTATATCATCGACTGCATCCTTATGTAATACATGTATCACTAGCCACTTTAACTATGCCACTTTGTTTACATACTCATCTCATATGTATATACTGTACTCAATACCATCTACTGTATCTTGCCTGCTGCTCTGTACCATCACTCATTCATGTATCCTTATGTACATATTCTTTATCCCCTTACACTGTGTATAAGACAGTAGTTTTGGAATTGTTAGTTAGATTACTGGTTGGTTATTACTGCATTGTCGGAACTAGAAACACAAGCATTTTGCTACACTCGCATTAACATCTGCTAACCATGTGTATGTGACAAATAAAAGTTGATTTGATTTGATTTTTCTGGCCATATCCCTCCCTTCTCTGTTATCCTTTTCTCCATACCTATTTTTATCCCTACTTCAGTGTCTCTCTCTCTCTCTCTCCCTCTCTCCTCTGTGTCATCCCTCTCTCTCTCTCTCTCTCTCTGTGGCATCCCTCTCTCTATCCCTCCTCCACTACCCCAGTAGTGAGACTAAAGCTCCCTGTCTTCCAGACTCCATCCTGTCTCTGTTGGAAGAGTTCATCAAAATGGGGTATTTCCTTAAGTTTGGGTCAGCCACAGTGGTCAGGTATTCTGCCACTATGTACTCTCTGTTTAGGTTCAAATTGCATTCTAGTTTGCAGTTTTGTACATTTCCAATGTATCAAGTAATTATCTTTTTGTTTTCTCATGATTTGGTTTGGTCTAATTGTGTTGCTGCTCTGTGGCGTCTGTTTGTGTTTGTAAACAGAGCCCCAGGACCAGCTTGCTTAGGGGGCTCTTCTCCAGGATTATTTCAAAGTGTATTTGTCACATGTGCTGAACACAGCAGGTGTAGACCTTACAGTAAAATGCTTACTTACAAGCCCTTAAAACCTCTTAAGGATTAGCCCCTTTTTTTCAATCTTTGCATAAAATGACATACCTAAATCTAACTGCCTGTAGCTCTGGCCCTGAAGCAAGGATATTCTTGGTACCATTTGAAAGGAAACACTTTGAAGTTTATGGAAATGTGAAAGGAATGTATTAGAATATAACACAATAGATCTGTGTAATGGCGTTCGTCTGTTGAAAGAGAAGCGGACCAAAATGAGGCGTGGTGGTTACTCATGTTCTTTAATGAAAATTGAACGATACATGAAATAACTTAATATACAAAACAACAAACGAAAGGCGAAAACCTATACAGCCTATCTTGTGACAACAAACACAGAGACAGGAACAATCACCCACGAAACACTCACAGAATATGGCTGCCTAAATATGGTTCCCAATCAGAGACAACGATAATCACCTGACTCTGATTGAGAACCGCCTCAGGCAGCCATAGACTACGTAGACACCCCACAAAACCCCTAAGACAAAAACACACAACAATAACCCATGTCACACCCTGGCCTGACCAAATAAATGAAGAAAACACAAAATACTAAGACCAAGGCGTGACAGAACCCCCCCCAACCCCCAAGGTGCGGACTCCCGGCCGCACACCTAAACCCATAGGGGAGGGTCCGGGTGGGCGTCTGTCCACGGTGGCGGCTCCGGCTCGGGACGTGGACCCCACTCCAACCAAGTCTTAGTCCCCCTGTAACGCGTCCTTTGATTGGCGACCCTCACCGCCGACCTAGGCCTAATAACCCTCACCAAGGACCCCACTGGACTGAGGGGCAGCTCGGGACTGAGGTGTAAGCTCGGGACTGAGGGGAAGCTCGGGACTGAGGGGAAGCTCGGCACTGAGGGGAAGCTCAGTACTGATAGGAAGCCCAGTACTGAGAGGAAGCCCAGTACTGAGAGGAAGCCCAGTACTGAGAGGAAGCCCAGTACTGAGAGGAAGCTCAGCACTGAGAGGACGCTCAGGCAGGTAGTTGGCTCCGGCAGATCCTGGCTGGCTGGCGGATCTGGAAGAGTCTGGTTGACTGGCAGATCTGGAAGAGTCTGGCTGACTGGCAGATCTGGAAGAGTCTGGCTGACTGGCAGATCTGGCTGTTCCATGTAGACTGACAGCTCTGGCTGCTCTATGCAGACTGGCTGCTCCATGCAAACTGGCAGCTCTGGCTGCTCCATGCAGACTGACAGCTCAGGCTGCTCCATGTAGACTAGTATCTCTATGCAGACTGGCAGCTCTGGCTGCTCCCTGCAGACTGACAGCTCAGGCTGCTCCATGCAGGCTAGCATCTCTATGCAGACTGGCAGCTCTGGCTGCTCCATTCTCCTATAACCCTCTTCGCACTGCTCCAGCGAATCCCAGGCGGGCTCCGGCACTCTCTCTGGGTCGACCGCCCACCTGTCTATTTCCTCCCAAGTAGTGTAGTCCCGATATTGTTGCTCCTGCTGCCGCTGTTGCTTCTCCTCATACCAGCGCCTCTCAGCTCTCCCCGCCTCCAGTTCTTCTTTGGGGCGGAGATATTCTCCAGGCTGATCCCAGGGTCCTTCTCCGAACAATTCATCCTCCCATGTCCGTTCCTCCTTTCACTGCTTCTGCTGTCGTTGCCTGTCACCACGCTGCTTGGTCCGGGTGTGGTGGGTGATTCTGTAACGGCGTTCGTCTGTTGAAAGAGAAGCGGACCAAAATGAGGCGTGGTGGTTACTCATGTTCTTTAATGAAAATTGAACGATGCATTAAATAACTTAATATACAAAACAACAAACGAAACGCGAAAACCTATACAGCCTATCTTGTGACAACAAACACAGAGACAGGAACAATCGCCCACGAAACACTCACAGAATATGGCTGCCTAAATATGGTTCCCAATCAGAGACAACGATAATCACCTGACTCTGATTGAGAACCGCCTCAGGCAGCCATACGTAGACACCCCACAAAACCCCTAATACAAAAACACACCACAATAACCCATGTCACACCCTGGCCTGACCAAATAAATGAAGAAAACACAAAATACTAAGACCAAGGCGTGACAATCTGGTAAAAGATAATACAAAGAGAAAAAAAACTTTCTTTTGTATTTTTTCGTACCATCATCTTTGAAATGGAAGAGAAAGGCCATAATGTATTATTCCAGACCATGAATTTAGACTTTAGTCACTAGATGGCATCAGTGTATGTGCAAAGTTTTAGACTGATCCAATGAACCATTGCATTTCTGTTCAAAATTATGTGTCAAGACTGCCCAAATGTGCCCAATTTGTTTATTAATAACTTTGTATATTAAAAATTCTGCACTCTCCTCAAACAATAGCATGGTATTATTTCACTGTAATAACTACTGTAAATTGGACAGAGCAGTTAGATTAACAAGAATGTAAGCTTTCTGCCAATATCAGATATATGTCTATGTTCTGGGAAATGTTCTTGTTACTTACAACCTCATACTAATCGCATTAGCCTACGTTAGCTCAACCATCCCGTGGAAGCGACTCGGATCCCGAAGGAGTTTTAATTAACCAACAATGCAGTTTTAAGAAAATAATTGTGAAGTAAAAAATGTATAAGCAAAAAAGAATAAAGAAAAGTAACAATAATTAAAGAGCAGCAGTAAAATAACAATAGCGAGGCTATATACATGCGGTACCGGTACAGATTCACCGGTAAGTCGAGGTAAATGTGGTAATATGTACATGTAGGTAGAGATAAAGTGACTATTCATAGATAATACACAGAGAGTAGCAGCAGTGTAAATGGGGGGGGGGGGGGGGCAATGCAAATCTGGGTAGCCATTTGATTAGCTGTTCAGGAATCTTATGGCTTGGGGGTAGAGGCTGTTAAGAATTATTTTGGACCTACACATGGAGCTCTGGTACTGCTTGCCGTGTGGTATCAGAGGGAACAGTCTATGATTAGTCTTGATTGTCTTTGACAATTGGCGTCTTTGACAATTGGCGGTGCCTTTACCTGACACTACACAGGTATAGAGGTCCTGGATGGCGGGGAGCTTGGCCCCAGTGATGTACTGGGCTGTACGCACTACCCCCTGTAGTGCCTTGCGGTCGGAGGCCGAGCAGTTGCAATACCGGGCAGTGATCCAATCAGTCAGTATGCTCTCGGTGGTGCAGCTGCATACCTTTTTGATTATCAGAAGACCCATGACAAATCTTTTCATTCTCCTGAGGGGTAAGCGGTTTTGTAGTGCCCTCTTCACAACTGTCTCGGTGTGTTTGGGCCATGAGAGTTTGTTGTTGATATGTACACCAAGGAACTTGAAGCTCTCATCCTGCTCCACTACAGCGCCGTCGATGAGAATTGGTGTGTGCTCGGTCCTCCTTTTCCTGTAGTCCACATCTCCTTTGTCTTGATCATGTGGTGGGAGAGGTTGTTGTCCTGGCACCACACTGCCAGGTCTCTGACCTCCCCCCTATAGGCTGTCTCATTGTTGTCAGTGATCAGGCCTATCACTGCTGTGTCAATGGCAAACTCAATGATGGTGTTGGAGTCGTACCTGTCCATGCAGTCATGAGTGAACAGGGTGTACAGGAGGGGACTGAGCACTCACCCCTGAGGGGCCTCCGTGTTGAGGATCAGAGTGGCAGATGTGTTGTTACCTACCCTTACCACCTGGGGGTGCCCCGTCAGAAAGTCCAGGACCCAGTTGCAGAGAGATGTGTTAACTCTCAAGGTCCTTAGCTTAGTGATGAGCTTTGAGGGCACTATGGTGTTGAACGCTGAGCTTAAGTCAATGAATAGCATTCTCTCATAGTTGTTTCTTTTGTCCAGGTGGGAAAGGTGGGAAAGGGCCGTGTGGAGTGCAATAGAGATTGCATCATCTGTGGATCTGTTGGGGCAGTTTGCAAATTGCAGTGGGTCTAGGGTTTTTGGCATAATGGTGTTGATGTGGCCTTTCAAAGCACTTCATGGCTACAGACGTGAGTGCTACGGGTCAGTAGTAATTTAGGCAGGATACCCTGTCTAGGTAAGTTAGTGTTCTTGGACACAGGGACTATGATGGTCTGCTTGAAACATGTTTGTATTACAAACTCAGTTAGGGACATGTTGAAAATGTCAGTGAAAACACTTGCCAGTTGGCCAGTGCATGCTCGGAGTACACGTCCTGGTAATCCATCTGGCCCTGAGGCCTTGTGAATGTTGACCTGTTTAAAGGTCTTACTCACATCGGCTATGGAGAGTGTGATCACACAGTCATCCGGAACAGCTGATGCTCTCATGCATGCTTCAGTGTTACTTGCTTCGATGCAAGCATAGAAGTAATTTAGCGTGTCTGGTATGCTCGGGTCACTGGGCAGCTCGCGGTTGTGCTTCCCTTTATAGTCTGTAATAGATTTACAAGCCCTGCCACATTCGAAGAGCTTAGTATGATTCAATCTTAGTCCTGTATTGACGCTTTGCCTGTTTGATGGTTCGTCGGAGGGCATAGCAGTATTTCTTATAAGCTTCCGGGTTAGAGTCTGACTCTTTGAAAATAGCAGCTCTACCCTTTAGCTCTGTGCAGATATTGCCTGCAATCCATGGTTTATGGCTGAAGTACGTACGTATTGTCACTGTGGGGACGACACACTTATTGTTGAAGCCAGTGACTGATGTAGTATACTCCTCAATGCCATCGGAAGAATGCCGGAACATATTCCAGTCTGTGCTAACAACACAGTCCTGTAACTTAGCATCTGCTTCATCTGACCACTTTTTAATTAACCAAGTCACTAGTGCTTCCTGCTTCAGACTTTTGCTTGTAGGCAGGAATCAGGAGGATATAATTATGGTCAGATTTGCCAAATGGAGTGCAAAGGAGAGCTTGTACACATCTCTGTGTGTGGAGTAAAGGTGATCTTGAGTTTTTTTCCTTCTAGTTGCTGGTAGAAATGAGGTAAAATGTATTTACATTTCCCTGCATTAAAGTCCCTTGGCCACTAGGATCGCCACCTTGTCACAAATATTACCGAAGGTGACTCCCCTTCTTGTTCGGGTGGCGCTCGGCGGTCGTCGTCGCCGGTCTACTAGCTATCACCGATCCATTGTTCTGTGTTCCTTTGGTTTTGTCTGATTGGTAGCACCTGTTTCTTGTTTGGTTGTTAGGGTAGGGTTATATATAATTTGTTCAGCCCGCTTCTGTTTCGTGCGGGCTTGTTCGTCTGTTCTTTGTTTGAGTGTATTTTGTTTGTATTTTGGGTTTCACGCTGTCAGTTTATATTTCTGTTCATTTGTTTTCCTACTTTTGTTCATGTTATTTATCTGGGACATTAAAGCATGTTTTTTCCCACATCTTTTGCTCTCTGCACCTGACTCCACACCTCCTCACTCATCTGCCGTAACACACCTCTGGATGAGTGTCTTCCTTTTTGCTAATGGCCACATACAGCTCACTGAGCGGTCTTAGTTCCAGCATCGGTTTGTGGTGGTAAACAGACAACTATGAAGAATATAGATGAAAACCCTCTTGCTAAATAGTGTGATCTACATCTTATCATGAGATACTCTACCTCAGGGAGCAAAACCTCGAGACTTCCTTAGATTCCGTGCACCAGCATTTGTTTACAAATATACATAGAATGCCACCCCTTGTCTTTTTTTTAACCTTTATTTTACTAGGCAAGTCAGTTAAGAACAAATTCTTATTTTCAATGACAGCCTAGGAACAGTGGGTTAACTGCCTGTTCAGGGGCAGAACGACAGATTTGTACCTTGTCAGCTCAGGGATTCGAACTTGCAACCTTTCAGTTACTAATCCAACACTCTAACCACTAGGCTACCCTGTCTTACCAGAGGCTGCTGTTCTATCCTGCCAAAAAAGCTTAAAACCCGCCAACTGTATGTTATTCATGTCGTTGTTCAGCCATGACTTGATGAAACATAAGGTATTATTGTTTTTATGTCCCGTTGGTAGGATATACGTGCTCGTAGTTAATCTATTTTATTATCAATGATTATACATTGGCTAATAGGACAGATGGGAAGGCAGATGACCCACCCGCCATCGGATACTTACAAGGTACCCAGACCTATGTCCCCGATATCTCCGTCTTTTCTCCTGCAAATGACGGGGATCAGGACCTTGTCGGGTGTCTGAGGTAAATCCTTTGCGTCCGACTTTTTAAATAAATAATTTTCCTCCAGTACGGGGTGAGTAATCGCTGTCCTGATATCTAGAAGCTATTTTTGGTCATAAGACACGGTGGCAGAAACATTATGTGCAAAATAAGTTAGAAATAATGTGAAAAAACATACACAATAGCACAACTGGTTAGGGGACCATAAAACGGCAGCTATCTCCTCTTGCGCCATTCCTTGGCATGTAGGTGATGGCTTTGTTATGGACGGTTTGGGAATTGCTTCCTTTTAGGAGGTTATAGAATTTAACGGCTCTTTTCTGTATTTTGATAATTAACGGCTATTGGCCTTTCTCTACTCTCTCTGTCTGAAGAATGTAGGTCCACACACATATTTGGTATCCTTTGGAAATCCCAATGTATTCATTCAGAAGGACTTTACTGAGAGACATTGCCATA